>NC_142110.1:28731876-28893960 GCF_056152115.1 Neolamprologus brichardi
GACTCCCATGTTAAAATTTCCAATGCTACAAGTTTAATATCATGTTTACCACCTGATATAAAAAAAACAAACGAACAAAAAAATGGTTTTGGTCTCCAGCATAGTCTGTGTTTCCCCACCATTATTAACTAGACTCTATGATTCTTTACAGGCGACATCCAAGGCAAAGAGGAAAATAAATATTTAGATGGTTATGTAATTTTCAAGATATTGTGCAAATGGAAGAAATCAGTCCTACATATGTGATTAATATGTGCACTGAAGGACATATCCTGGTCAAAAATGACTCCAAAGTTCCTCACAGCAAGCCATGTTTCTGAGATTTTCAGGGTTGAGTCCAATTAACTCAGTTTTATCTGAATTTAGAAGCAGAACTTTAGAGGTCGTCCTGTTTTTTATGTCTGTAAGACATTTCTGCCGTTTAACTAATTGGGGTATTCATCTAGTTTCAGAGTCGACTGCTAGAGGCCAGAAGAAGGTCATTAGTAACCTTCGCTAAAGCCGCCTCTATGCTCGGATTGCTGTATTCCAAACACCTCACATAAACTGTTAACTATCAGTCAGCTGTTTGACAACTGCTCTTTAAAGGATTTCTGCCATGAAAAGGCTAGAAATCTAAAAGTTTAATTATCACCATTTCAAAAGCCTGTGGTATGTAATGAAGATAGATGGAAGATGGACCCAACAAAAAGCTTTGTTGCAAGAATTCCCCCCAAAAAACAAAAGTCTGGCATGCAGAGGTAGGAAGTAGGGAAAAAAGAGAACACACAGCATGAAGTTTTAACTCTAAAGAAATTCATGAAGTTATCACAAGTTAAAGGAATCCTTGCCTCAGTAGAGCTCCGATTCTTTGTCAGCCTGACTACAGACCTGAAAAGAAATGTGTTCGTCTTAAACTAGCAGATTCATCCTGCTGTGACCAGGTAACTGTAGGAGGAATAAATCAATATGTTCATCAGTTATTAATTAATTTTTCAATTCAATTTGATTTTATTTATATAGCGCCAAATCACAACAAGTCACTTGTGCTTTATATTGTAAGGTAGACATAGAAAAAGAGAAATGTGATAAGTCATTCACTCTTTGGCAGAGATGGGCAATAACATGTTACAGGTAACGTGCCACTGTAATCTGATTACTTTTTTCAAGTAACAGGTAAAGTAAGGGATAACTGTTGCGAAAAAGTAATTAGATTAAGCACGCTGCGTTACTGCATTACTAAACTGTGATTTTGTTTTTGAGAGTGTCTCATGACAGTGATGTAAGCGCGTGCGACTTTCGTGGTAACAGCTGTGTGCAGATCAAAAATGGATAATATATCGAGTGCGGGCGAGAGTATGACTGTGCAGCGTTTAAAGCGTGGAAGTGCTGACCTTACTTTGAGTTTGATTCCATGAAAAGTGACAGCGTCCGCTGTGGGAAGAAAACTTATTTTTACAGAGAAAAAAAACACACCGTCTGAGCAAGTACCTTGCACAGGAATGTGAAATTCGCAGAGAAACCCCTGGATCCCCCCCACTGACATCACCGCCGAGGCACCGGGCAAACCTCCACCCGCCCCACTTCTGCTAAACAGGTGAAAATAGATTTAAGAGCGACAGGACTTAGTCCCCCTGAATCTTTGATTTTATTTATTTGCTGCTGTGTTTTATTTGCATCTATTTTTTAAAGTGAGTGTAAACACAAAACAATATTTTAATTTTATATGCCAGAATATGCAGAAAATAGGTTTAAATGTTAAACAAATTTCTTCAAGGCAAAGACTGTTGCATATAATTTAGTTTTTGCTTGATGCAATGTGCATTAAGTTAAAAGATTACAACTAATAAAACAAGTTTTAAAAAGAGACTTTTTCATTTGATTCAATTTTATATGATGGGTGAATGCGGCGTGTTGTATAAAGCACTTTGAGTACTCCAGGAGAGTAGAAAAACACTATATAAGAATCAGTCCATTTACTTTGCTTTGGTGTTCTTCTGTTGCTGCGTGAACAGAAAGATCCACAGATCCAGCACAGAGACAGACAAAGAGAGAACAGACAAAATACAAATTGAGGACAAAGACTCATCTGCTCCCCGTAAACCTTAGAAGTGCTCTGAATCTTTGACTCTGATATTTCCTGATCTCTTTTCCTTGAATCTCTGCTTCCACAGGTGAGTAGTTGAAGAGTTTGGCTTTGTCTGTTTTTTAGTTGTCCGGCAGCCTCAGACATTGTAACTCCAGGTCGTCACTCCTGTGGAATGAAGTAAAAGGTTACAGTTAGTTAAATAATGCTGGTTTAAATTGTACCAGTCAGAGAACTGATCAATACTTTTGAGATCTTTTGGAATTATAGTACTTTTTGTTTTATTGTTAACAATGAAATGATCATGTTTGCAAATCAGTTGCAATTTTCTAAAATATGTTTATTCATAACACAGGCTCATATAACTTTTAAAAAGTTATGAATTTTGCATGGTGTGTTGCATCTACATGTCCAATGTCTCGTTTCCTCACTGGATTTTGTGCAAAGTGGATCTCTATAAACATTTAATAAACACTTACTAAACAAAATTAACTATAATTTTATTATTAATACTCACAAATATTAAATTGCTAAAAAAAAAAAAAGGTCATATTTTGTATTTAATGTTACTGATCCAAAGTGCGCACGCCAATATGACACAGTTAAAATCCAACAGCCTAATATCTAAAATACAGACTAGTATCAGAACCAGCAGTGGGGTCCACCAAGCTCCAGCGTGGCCCACAGGTGAGCTCTGCTGAATGTGAAGGCCACAACATGTCACCTGTCACACTCATCAAACTGTTAAGTGAGTCAGCTGACCTGTGGAAGAAGAGCTCTCTCTCATTCAGGACGACTTTGCACTGAGCTGCTGTGACTCTTTGCTTTAGGCAGTAAGTCCATGAAATGTGAGCTGATGTTTCATCTGCTGATGCAGTAGTGAAGCGGTGCTGGGTGTGTGCGCTGGTACTCTCTGGTCCTGTTCCACCCTCCTGCTTCCTGATGGAGCAGCTGTGTGGAGTGACACAGCTGACTCCACTTAACAGTGAACACTCAGATCAAGAACACAATGATCAATAATTCAGGCCAAGAATTAAACTTCATTCTCATAAAGCATCAGGCTGCTCATTTTTTTCAGCTTCGTGTGGTTGAGAGATGTCATGATATCAGAATTTACTACAGCTGTTGTGGCCAAAAAATCACTTCAATTATATTTCTTCATTGAAAATCCATATTTAGTGTTCCCATTTCAGTCAAATTAATGAACTTTGAGTTTGTTTTGTCACTTTTTAGGTAAATCACTTATGATCAAAAGATAAGTGTGGGCAGAGAGAGAGTCTGTAACTGTAATTGTGTCCGAGGATGCAAAAAGAACACATATCAGTATGATTCAATTCAATTCAATTTTATTTATATAGCGCCAAATTACAACAACAGTCGCCTCAAGGCGCTTTATATTGTACAGTAGATCGCACAATAATAGATACAGAGAAAGACTCAACAATCATATAACCCCCTATGAGCAAGCACTTTGGCGACAGTGGGAAGGAAAAACTCCCTTTTAACAGGAAGAAACCTCTGGCAGAACCAGGCTCGGGGAGGGGCGGCCATCTGCTGCGACCGGTTGGGGTGAGAGAAGGAAGACAGGATAAAGACATGCTGTGGAAGAGAGACAGAGATTAATAACAGATATGATTCAATGCAGAGAGGTCTTGTCATGATCCTGGGTCCTTTTGACCCAGCGTTTTGTGTTTTCTATTAGTGATTTTGGTTCTGTTGTTCCTCCTGTTTAGTGTATTCTGTTCTGCCCATCTATTCCTGTGTTAAGTCCGCGTTTCCTAGTCTGTGTCTTTGTGTGTATGTGTTTCCTGTTTTATTGTGAAGGTCTGCGTCTTATGTGAGTGTTTTTAAGTTTGCCTCCCTAGTCTCGTCACGTTAATCACTCCCAGCTGTGTCCCCCACCTGTGTGTAATCTCCCTGTGTTTTTAAGTTGTGTCTTCTGTCTTAGTCGTTGCTGGTTCGTCTGTGTTGTTTCCCCTCGGTCTCCCTGCGTCTCTCCATCCGTCTCTCTGTGTGTATATCCCCGGACTTCCCTGCTTCCACGTTTCTGGTTTGTTTTGTTAGTTTGCCCAGTTTAGGTTTTCTGTTTCAGCTTCACCTGCGCCATTGCTGTTGTATTCCCTTTTGTAAATAAATACTCATCTGCACCTGAGCTGCCGCTTCCGGGTCCTAAATAGTTCCCACACGGCTTGCCCCGGCAGACCGTGACAGGTCTATTAACACATAGTGAGTGAGAAAGGTGACTGGAAAGGAAAAACTCAATGGGAATCCCCGGCAGCCTACGTCTATTGCAGCATAACTAAGGGAGGATTCAGGGTCACCTGGTCAAGCCCTAACTATATGCTTTAGCAAAAAGGAAAGTTTTAAGCCTAATCTTAAAAGTAGAGATAGTGTCTGTCTCACGAATCCAAACTGGAAGCTGGTTCCACAGAAGAGGGGCCTGAAAACTGAAGGCTCTCCCTCCCATTCTACTTTTAAATACTCTAGGAACAACAAGTAGGCCTGCAGAGCGAGGGCGAAGTGCTCTAATAGGGTGATATGGTACTACAAGGTCATTAAAATAAGATGGGGCCTGATTATTTAAGACCTTGTATGTGAGGAGCAGGATTTTGAATTCAGTTCTGGATTTAACAGGAAGCCAATGAAGGGAAGCCAAAACAGGAGAAATATGCTCTCTCTTTCTAGTCCCTGTCAGTACTCTTGCTGCAGCATTTTGGATTAGCTGAAGGCTTTTCAGCGAGTTTTTTGGACATCCTGATAATAATGAATTGCAGTAGTCCAGCCTGGAAGTAATAAATGCATGAACTCGTTTTTCAGCGTCACTAAGAGACAGGATATTTCTAACTTTAGAGATGTTGCGTAAATGGAAGAAAGCAGTCTTACATATTTGTTTAATATGTGCGTTGAAGGACATTTCCTGGTCAAATATGACTCTTAGGTTCCTCACAGCATTACTGGAGGCCAAAGTAATGCCATCCAGAGTAAGAATCTGGTTAGATACCATATTTCTAAGATTTTCAGGGCCGAGTACAATAACCAATGTTATTAGCTTTAATAACACATCATTTTTAAGTGTCTGTGTTTATTATTATTATTATTATTATTATTATTATTATTAATAATAATAATAATAATAATAATAATAATAATAATAATAATAATAATAATAATACATTTTATTTATAGGCGCCTTTCAGACCCTCAAGGTCACCTTACAGTAACACGTAAACATACCATAAAAAACATAAGAAAAATGTATATATAGCAAACATGGTAGATAAAATTCAGACATAAACAGTCATAAAAGTATAAAAGCAAATATAAAAACTGAGCAAGTTAAAAATGGCCTAAAAGAGATCAGGTGTATGCAATTCTAAACAGATGGGTTTTGAGTAGTGATTTAAAAGTGGTGAGGCAGTGTGTGGTCCACAGAGCAAGTAAGAGTGCATTCCAAAGTCTTGGGGCAGAACAACTAAAGGCTCTGAGTCCCATGGTAGTCAGGCGAGTAGGTGGAACTGACAGAAGGAAAGCTGAAGAAGAGCGGAGTGTACGAAGGGGCGAGTATGTATGGAGAAGATCGGATAGATATGGAGGAGCAAGGTTATGAAGCGCTTTGAAAGTGAGAAGCAGGATCTTGAAATTGACACAGAGGTGAATTGGGAGCCAATGGAGCTGTTTAAGAATAGGTGTTATATGTTCAGTGGATCTAGTTCTGGAAATAATACGAGCAGCTGTATTTTGAACCAACTGCAGTTTATGGAGGGATTTATGAGGTAAACCATAGAGAAGAGAATTACAGTAATCCAGACGAGATGTGACAAGAGCATTGACAAGTATGGCGGTACTGTGTGGTGTGAGTGAGGGACGAAGACGGTTAATATTATGGAGATGAAAGTAGGAAGACCGAGTGATATTATTTATATGTGCTGTGAAGGACAGAGTGCTATTGAGGATGACACCAAGACTCTTAACCTGAGGGGAGGGTGTGACAACAGAGTTATCAATGGATAACGAAAGACTGGTTGGAACTGTAGTCAGTATTAGTGGTATACCTAGTGTACAAAGGTGAACAGCAGCCAGCAGTTCACCTCATGAACTTTTCATGAGGTGAACTTTCATTCAGTCCTGACACACAGGAAAAACTGATCATGTGACACTAAACCAATTTTTTAAAAATCAGATCAGATCCCAGTGAAGCTCCTCCTCTCAGTGTGGATAAACACTGAGTATCATCACAGAGACGCCTGCCTGGACATGGATCCACTGCTGCTGCTGCTGGTGCTGCTGTGGAGCACAGGTAGGACTGGCCTACACATCTACATCACCCAAACACACGGTTCATATCAAAGGAATTTGTATTCACTTCAGAGCCCCTTATTCAGCAGCATCACATGGGTTCATGTTCAGTAATATGTCAGATAAAGTGTGTTTATCAGAATGAAAAAAATGTAGCACACACTGCTGTCTCATGCTAAGCAGTCAACCTCATTCAGGAAAGGGAAGAGGCTTCCTGCTTGCACTGTATACAGCTGGAATGCAGTTTGCTCTGTCCACAGCTGAGTGTGACTGATAGTTCTCATCTAACTTTCTCCTCAGGAGTCCAGGCTGAAGAAAAACATGACTCAACAGGTAATCATCCTAAAAAGAAGTAAACAACCACAGAAGCAAAATAAGCAGGACGGTTTGACTTCATCCTTTTGAAAATTAAATTCATGTCTGTACTGATGATTTTCTGCCATCTATTCAGAGTTTGCCAGGCTGGTGAGAGGAGCCAGTCGCTGTGCAGGAACACTTGAGATAAAACATCTGGGAGAGTGGAGACCCATAGACAAGTCTGACTGGACATTAAAGACATCAGCTATATTCTGCGAACATCTGGACTGTGGCTCTGCTGTTTCTGTAGAAGAGAGAAAAGAGTCTGCAGGCAGATCTGTGTGGATGATCAATTCTGACTGTGCTCAGTCTGGAGCTGCTCTGGGAGAGTGTGTAATATCAGGATCCTCCTCCTCTATAGTGGATTTCACTTGCTCAGGTGAGTCAATGATTGGTAGTAATGTACCTGGTTTACACACACACACTAGATAGACTAGCAGCAGACTGCCCAGAAGCCATGAAGAACAGAGCTTCAGAGTTCCTCTGAGCTAACTACCAGCCAGCCGAGAACTCCTCTTTTAACTTAATGAAACTTGTTGGTTAGCTTCATAAAAGACACCAAAGAACACCTGGACACAAATCTGAGACAGAAATTCTGTCCAACCAGAGTTCATCAGTATCTCCACACACAGACAACCTCTTTCACTCTGGGCACTTCCTTAATGTAGTGAATTTTAGATTTAGATTAAGATTTTTGGGAGTTTGTACTAAAATTATTTATTTTGAATTATTAATCTTTTCATAATAATGCAAAAGATGGAAATTGTTGAAATTATTGCTGAGAAGGAAGGAACATAATAGAGACATCTGCAGGTCGTAATGATGTGGCGTCATTTTGAACATCTTCAAAAATCAGTGAGAGTTGCTCCAGTGTTAAATGTAAATGTCATGCTAACAAGTGTCCAGTGTGTGATGTTATAAAGATGTGTTCTGTTGTTAATGATGAAGTCATGTTGAGTTGTGCTGAGTTTGATTCAGTGAATAGTTGTTTGCTGCCATGTTTTTCTTGTGTGTCTGCTGTCTCTGATCTCTCTGTTTGATCTTCTCTGATGTCTCCAGACTCTGTCAGGCTGCTGAATGGTTCCAGTCTGTGTTCAGGCAGACTGGAGATGAAGTCTAACCAGAGCTGGTCCTCAGTGTGTGAAGCTGACTTTGACCAGCAGGATGCAGAGGTGGTCTGTAGGGAGCTCGGCTGTGGGCCTCCTTCGGTCCTCCAGGGGGCGCTCTATGGAGAAGTGGAGGCTCCAGTGTGGAGCAAAGAGTTGCAGTGTGGAGGCCATGAGTCTGCTCTCCTGGACTGTAGAAGCTCAGCCTCAGCTAGAAACAGCTGCTCACCTGGCAAAGCTGTTGGACTCACTTGCTCAGGTAGAAGAGGAGCTGCAGCTTTGATGTGGTTCAGACTCACTTTATTCTTTTACTGATGACTCTCTGCTTTCTGTTAGAGCCTTTCAGGCTGGTGGGAGGAGCCAATCACTGTGAAGGTACAGTGGAGGTAAAACAAGGAGGGTGGAGATCAGTAGGTTCCTCAGACTGGTCCCTGAAGGAGGCAGCTGCTGTTTGCCAACACTTGGACTGTGGATCTGCTGTTTCTGTAGACCAGAGGAAGGTGGTCTCACTCAGATCTATGTGGAGAATCACTCCTGACTGTGTTCATTCTGGATCTGCTGTGAGAGAGTGTGCAAGACTGAATCTCTTTTTCTATATTCAGCATCTCACCTGCCAAGGTAAGCCCGGTTAAAAAAATAAGTTCAGAGCACAAAAGTGCTGACTGAATAATAAGTTGAGCTATTTAGTAAAGAGAAATAAGTGATACACACCTGAAATTGTATTTGCTTACTAAATGAGGAGCTGGTACAAAGAGTTATTTACAGTCTCTAATCGGGACAGGATTTGGGTGACAGATTTACAACTCTGATTTTAACTTACGTGCTGTAGCACATTTTAAAGAAGTCATCCCTTAACTGTCATTTTTTAACGATGTCATGTGACAATAAAATGCAGAGTAGCTACCTAAACTCTACTCCAGCAGAAGTTGGTTGTATAGTTAATACTGTTACATACTTACTGTGTATGACGCCTAATTACATTTCACTCATTTTAAGACCTTCGTTTGGCCTGAAAAATAGTTTTTGTTGTAGGTTTGGTTTTTTAGACTCTTGCCAGGCTCAGAGAGGGTCAGAGCTTTGTTGAGCCAAACTAAACTTTCAGTAAGTAAACTTTTTGTTTTGCATTTTTTGAGGATGAATTCTTTGCATAAACAAAACCGGTGTGTATATTTGTTACAATCATGCTCGCAATCATAAGACACAACTTTTACTTTGAAGATGAGCATTCTCCATCTCATGTTTGTGCTGATTTTTTATTACTTTTACTACAATATGTTACGGGTCCCAAGGATGAAGACCACGATGACAAATATGTTACCTGTAAAAGCAGGTAAAGAGCGGAGTAAGGAAGACACGATGCGTCTCTGCTTTCCTCCAGAACGTGTCTGAGTCTGATTTATTTCACACAAATAAATGCTATATAAACACTAAACATGAGCTTTCAATATACTGTTCAGCTGGTTTCTCATTTACATCAATTACTTATCAATCAATTTACTTATTTCACAACCTCAGTGAAATATACTCTCTTTAACTGGTTCAGTTTCTCAAGTTCACACTTCTTTCCATAGCATTTACATTCCTTTATCATATCAATAAACACATCACATTGTCTTCTGCAGTGTCTTACTGGTTAAACAGTTATATTCAATAACAGCATTGGTAAATACATCACATTTGTTGCCTTCAGTAATTTACTGGCAAAATCACTATTTAGTGCATCATGAAACACAGCTTGTTTAATTAACCTGTGAATGCCTCTGTTAGCTACACAGAGTTGCTCAGAGTGCTTGTGTTACACTAGCTAATCTACTCAGTCACTTTAACATAACTATTAACATTCACATCTCACAAAACTGATTTGTTTGGAGCATTACAACACATTTGCACAGAGCATAGGAGTGCACTGACTCTGCTTCACGAGCGCCCCACCTAACGAGCGGGCTCGCGGTGCGGTCGCGCGGGATACCCCTCCGGTTTCTCCCGTGTTTACATATAAATAACTTGGGCGGACCGCCTTAACTCTCTCGTTCACATTAACGTGAGTAACCATGGTAACAATAAACAACATTTTCGGTGCGAGCACCATTTACCGACCTGTAAAAGCAGGTGAAGCGCGGAGTAAGGAAGACACGATGCGTCTCTGCTTTCCTCCTGTCACTACCCGATCCGTACCGGAAACCCGATCGGTACCCCGCATGCGCGAAAGGTGTCTACTTCCGGTCGTAGCGTTTTACGATAGTTATGGGTCAGAGTATCGGTTAAGATGTTAAGAATAATAAGTATATCTTAAAATGTTTGCAATAATGAAGCATTTCAGTACAATGTAGACAAAAACGAAAAATAAAAAGATAGTTACGGATCGGGACTCCCCGATCCTTACTGCGCATGTGCAAAGTCGGACCGTACAAATAGGGTCTACCCAATCCGTACCGCGCATGTGCAGATGTTTTCTTCTTCTTCTGTTCGTTTAATGGCAGTGTACTCCCCAGTGTACGAGGATACTGCCACCTGCTGACCGAGCGAATGAACCCCATTGTAAAATGAATTGGCGTCATTACAAACGTGTGTTAAATTTGATTTAGTGATAGTCGAGTGTGTTTATGCTTGTCTGTGTGGAGAGGATTGACTGGAATAGTGATGATGATGTCCGCTATCACTGTCAATTGTCAGTAAACACTTAATCTGGCTGATGAATCTTCACGTGACACATTGCTAAATCAATATTATTAAGTCTGTAATAAGGCGCCATTCTTCTTATTTTACGGCGCTGTTGTTCAATCGGGGAACGCTCTCTGTTGAGGAGAAAAGCATGAATTTGTTTGTATACGGATTATCCATTGTTTAAATGTCCCGGGCAGTCGAAAAGGAGGCAGAGCTGTTGAGAAATGCTAGGAGCTAACTGGGTGCTAACCGTATCATTTGAATATATTGAATGTCGCAATGTTGGCAAAGAGAGGAAGTGACGTAAGACTTGCGCATGCGGGGTACCGATCTATGGAGGACCACAAGAGCCACGCGCATCGAAATAAAAAATCCTTTGCTTAATTAATGAATTGTAGAATAAAATCTGCATTTGTAAATTCATTTTTGAATTCCAATTTAATAAACTGATTTTTAAAATGCTTTTTAAGTCTTCATTTCAAAAAACATTTTCAAATTGCACTTTAATAAACTGCATTTCAAAAACCTTTTTCGAATTGCACTTTAATAAACTTCATTTCAAAAATCTTTTTCGAATTGCACTTTAATAAACTGCATTTCAAAAACCTTTTTCGAATTGCACTTTAATAAACTTCATTTCAAAAACCTTTTTCGAATTGCACTTTAATAAACTTCATTTCAAAAATCTTTTTCGAATTGCACTTTAATAAACTGCATTTCAAAAACCTTTTTCGAATTGCACTTTAATAAACTGCATTTCAAAAATCTTTTTCGAATTGCACTTTAATAAACTTCATTTCAAAAACCTTTTTTGAATTGCACTTTAATAAACTGCATTTCAAAAACCTTTTTCGAATTGCACTTTAATAAACTGCATTTCAAAAATCTTTTTCGAATTGCACTTTAATAAACTGCATTTCAAAAATCTTTTTTGAATTGCACTTTAATAAACTGCATTTCAAAATCCATTTCCCTTTCCTGTTCGCTCAGGGATTAACATGTGGATTAGCATTTGGATTAGCAGTTGGATTAACAACTTCATTTTAAAAAACCGGCTGCTATTCAAATGAGCCACACCGTGGGATGTAAGGAGCTCTCTGATTGGTTGGTCAGACACAGGCTGTCTGCCAGCCTGGATGTTTCTAGCGCATAGCTTCGCCCTGCTAAGAAGCCTGTGTGCTTGTACAAAGGCCGTTCAGCCTCGGGATTTACACTCGGCTCGACACGGATATGTGAAGAATGAAGGGACCCTGCAGCAAAGGGAGAGCCCAACCTCTGGCTGAGTGCCTGTTTACAAAGTCTGACCACCTGTGAAGGTAACGTGCTAACGTGGCTAACGCTAGCATCACCGCACGTAGCCCCGTTATTTTAAGGTCATTTTAGCTTATGAAAGTTTTACGTCGCAGCTGTACGAGCTAGCTACGTGTTTTGTAAGCTGCTGTGCTCTTCACAAATAAAGCTGGAAGCAGCTCAAACTATTAGAACCAGCACTGAGGCCTGTTACATTTATACAGTGTTAGAGCAACGGCTGCAGCCTACAGCCTTTAAACTAGCGATTAAAATGCTGACAGTAAACTCGTCAGTCCAGATGTTACCACATTACTTTGTGATACTTGTGAGTTAAAACAACTGAAACAGGCTGATTAAAATAACAGCTTTCAGTTCTCTCATTCAGCATATAAAGACTGGAGATCACACTACTGATTTCAGTTCATTTAATATGTGAGTGCAGATTCATTCAACTGGACATAAACGATGATCAAAGGTTGTATATATGATGAATTCATCAAATCCCAGCCTCTAACACAGTGCGCTGAATCTTAGCTTTGAATGTCCAGTATATTCTAATCAGTGCAATCTAAGCATTCACTGAACCTACAGTATCTACACCTGTGTGGCAAATGTGTGGTAAAGCTACAGATAATGAAATGTAATTATTAATACAATATACATCATGAGAAACGAAAGCTGAAATTGATTCAGTTTAGTACTTTTCTCTGTATGCTGTGTGATCATAAAGGCCTTAAATCCTGTGATATATATATACTGTAAATGATTTTCACAGAGGTCTTAAAGTACTTAAATCACTGCTGATAGTCTGGTTGTTTATATTTTCACATTTTTGTGTCTGTAGGGCTGTTTGATGACGATTTGGACTCCTCTGGGAGATGAGGACACACCCACACCTGTTCCATACTGCAGCCATTGATGGTGTTACGGCTCTGAGTCAGCTTTGGGCCATCAGACGCACACACTGGAAAACCAGCACCTGGACTTCATGCAGGAGAGACGGCCTCAGTGATGATGGACTCTGCATCCTCTACTTTACCTCCTAATCTCTTTCTCTTTAACACACAATTAAAATCTTAGTGAGGAAGTCTCTAACTTGTACACATTTCTACTTTTACTTGTTTTATTAGTTATTTTTAAGAAGAGTAAAGTTATTCACAAAGTTTTTATTCTTCTGTATTTATTCTTTTGTATCATGTACCACAGTCATACTGAACTAGACAGACCTGGTGAATTGGAGAAAAAAAAAAATCATATATGAATGAATCATTCAGCTTCAGCAGTATTTCTATTCATCTTATGAATTCCAGTCTAATGTCAATTCACTGTTTGAGTTCAGTCTTGGTCTTAAACTCCAGAGAATACCACCTGGTTCAATTTTTTCATCTGATTATTGGGAAAACAGTTTTCTTCTGAGAGATGCTGCTAGAGCTGAAATAGAGCCCAAAGAAACAACAAAGTTTAGTCCCTCTGGATTTTCCATGGAAAATTGTTTTATCACTCACTCAGGTGACTGCTCCAGTGTCACGGATGAGTGATGAAAATATCTCCCACTGGAAACCATTGTGTCCAGTTAAAGTCAATCGACTTTTTCAAGGAGAGTTGTTAGATGCTGTGCTCATGAGGACAATGGGTTTTAAACTTGCAGCACAACACAAAGCTGAAATACTGGATCAACGATCAAAACAGATTGAGCAGAATTAGGTCAAAATGTAATATGATGACACATCACACATGACCCAGCATTGTTCTAAGAATGCAAACTTTCTTATTGGAAGTTTCCACAGCTGCCAGAAAGGGACAGATTTCTGGCTGGTCTTAATGAGTGGTCGTTGCTCTCTTGTTTTCTCTGGAATTGCTGCACGGAGGATGTAACACCCATGATAAGCACTGAGGTGTATGTCCTTGTCAGAAATCAGCAATGCTCAGCTTCCAGGTAAGGAGAAGTGGAACCAGAAGATATTCAAATGCATCTCTCCACAGCTGCTGATGAATTCTACAAAAAACAAAGTTTGTTAAAAACATTTGCAGGTGAATCACCACTGATTTATCACTGACATCCATTTACTCAAAAATTACTGACAAGTGGACAACTAGAATATATAGTTTATAATTTCAACATTGTACTGTAAAAAATGGAACTTTATATGACAAATGTGTGGTGCTTGTGGAATTTTTAACAAGGACCCTACAAAACTTTACAGTACTCATGCTGCCACACTTCTGATGGCTAGGTGTGCAGTTCGTGCTTTAAATGCATTCACTTTTAAGATTAAGAAATCTAAGTGATAAGAGGCCAGAAATGTTTGAACTTGCTTATGAATGTAAATCACTGAGGCCGTCTCTCCTGCATGAAGTCCAGGTGCTGGTTTTCCAGTGTGTGCGTCTGATGGCCCAAAGCTGACTCAGAGCCGTAACACCATCAATGGCTGCAGTATGGAACAGGTGTGGGTGTGTCCTCATCTCCCAGAGGAGTCCAAATCGTCATCAAACAGCCCTACAGACACAAAAATGTGAAAATATAAACAACCAGACTATCAGCAGTGATTTAAGTACTTTAAGACCTCTGTGAAAATCATTTGCAGTATATATCATAGAATTTAAGGCCTTTATGATCACACAGCATACAGAGAAAAGTACTAAACTGAATCAATTTCAGCTTTCGTTTCTCATGACGTATATTGTATTAATAATTAAATTTCATTATCTGTAGCTTTACCACACATTTGCCACACAGGTGTAGATACTGTAGGTTCAGTGAATGCTTAGATTGCACTGATTAGAATATACTGGACATTCAAAGCTAAGATTCAGCGCACTGTGTTAGAGGCTGAGATTTAATGAATTCATCATATATACAACCTTTGATCATCGTTTATGTCCAGTTGAATGAATCTGCACTCACATATTAAATGAACTGAAATCAGTAGTGTGATCTCCAGTCTTTATATGCTGAATGAGAGAACTGAAAGCTGTTATTTTAATCAGCCTGTCTCAGTTGTTTTAACTCACAAGTATCACAAAGTAATGTGGTAACATCTGGACTGACGAGTTTACTGTCAGCATTTTAATCGCTAGTTTAAAGGCTGTAGGCTGCAGCCGTTGCTCTAACACTGTATAAATGTAACAGGCCTCAGTGCTGGTTCTAATAGTTTGAGCTGCTTCCAGCTTTATTTGTGAAGAGCACAGCAGCTTACAAAACACGTAGCTAGCTCGTACAGCTGCGACGTAAAACTTTCATAAGCTAAAATGACCTTAAAATAATGGGGCTACGTGCGGTGATGCTAGCGTTAGCCACGTTAGCACGTTACCTTCACAGGTGGTCAGACTTTGTAAACAGGCACTCAGCCAGAGGTTGGGCTCTCCCTTTGCTGCAGGGTCCCTTCATTCTTCACATATCCGTGTCGAGCCGAGTGTAAATCCCGAGGCTGAACGGCCTTTGTACAAGCACACAGGCTTCTTAGCAGGGCGAAGCTATGCGCTAGAAACATCCAGGCTGGCAGACAGCCTGTGTCTGACCAACCAATCAGAGAGCTCCTTACATCCCACGGTGTGGCTCATTTGAATAGCAGCAGGATTTTTAAAATGAAGTTGTTAATCCAACTGCTAATCCAAATGCTAATCCACATGTTAATCCCTGAGCGAACAGGAAAGGGAAATGGATTTTGAAATGCAGTTTATTAAAGTGCAATTCGAAAAAGGTTTTTGAAATGCAGTTTATTAAAGTGCAATTCAAAAAAGATTTTTGAAATGCAGTTTATTAAAGTGCAATTCGAAAAAGGTTTTTGAAATGCAGTTTATTAAAGCGCAATTCGAAAAAGGTTTTTGAAATGCAGTTTATTAAAGCGCAATTCGAAAAAGATTTTTGAAATGCAGTTTATTAAAGCGCAATTCGAAAAAGGTTTTTGAAATGCAGTTTATTAAAGTGCAATTCAAAAAAGGTTTTTGAAATGAAGTTTATTAAAGTGCAATTCAAAAAAGGTTTTTGAAATGCAGTTTATTAAAGTGCAATTCGAAAAAGATTTTTGAAATGAAGTTTATTAAAGTGCAATTCGAAAAAGGTTTTTGAAATGCAGTTTATTAAAGTGCAATTTGAAAATGTTTTTTGAAATGAAGACTTAAAAAGCATTTTAAAAATCAGTTTATTAAATTGCAATTCAAAAATGAATTTACAAATGCAGATTTTATTCTACAATTCATTAATTAAGCACAGGATTTTTTATTTCGATGCGCGTGGCTCTTGTGGTCCTCCATACCGATCGGGTTTCCGGTACGGATCGGGTAGTGACACCTCCAGAACGTGTCTGAGGAAGCAGCGGAAGGTGGGCTCCACTTACTGCACCCCGAAACTCCGGAGCACCCACCAAAGTTCCGCCCTCACTGCTTTCTAACATAAAATGAATCCCTGTTACAAAATAATATTAATGTGGTCATTCCCTCACAGGGGTGCCACAAATACAGACAGTAGTTCCAAAAAAATTCGTGTATTTCATACAAACTATGCATGACTACTAAAATCTGGGGATAACCAGTGCAATCATCACCTCCAGCAACCACATTCCAGTCACTTAGGAAATACACATTTTTCCCAGTGGTGCAGAGTTTGTGAGGTGGTGGTCAACTGGTCTCTAGTCCTGTTTGACTGAGTTTATGTCTATCGTGTACTGTCTTGAGTTTTACTTCCTTTGTGTGATTGTCTTGATTAATTTGAGACGTGTTTCATTACTCTGCTGTTTCTTTGATTCATAATTTTCCCTCACCTTGTATGACTAGTCCTGTCACTGTTTTGGTACTTTGTCAGAGTGCTAATTGCGCCAGTAAGGTTGTAAAAATGGAAAAACAAAGAATAAACACAAGACATTACAGGAAGGCTTAACAGCAAAAAGTAAAAGACAATCTGGCAAGGTTTTTTTCCCCTTATAGTATGATGTTTTTGTTTACCTTTTCAAAGAACACAAAGTCCTCCTTTTTAAAAATGTATTTAATATTATTTCTCCAGACTCTGTCAGGCTGCTGAATGGTTCCAGTCTGTGTTCAGGCAGACTGGAGGTGAAGTCTAACCAGAGCTGGTCCTCAGTGTGTGAAGCTGACTTTGACCAGCAGGGTGCAGAGGTGGTCTGTAGGGAGCTCGGCTGTGGGCCTCCTTCGGTCCTCCAGGGGGCGCTCTATGGAGAAGTGGAGGCTCCAGTGTGGAGCAAAGAGTTGCAGTGTGGAGGCCATGAGTCTGCTCTCCTGGACTGTAGAAGCTCAGCCTCAGCTAGAAACAGCTGCTCACCTGGCAAAGCTGTTGGACTCACCTGCTCAGGTAGAAGAGGAGCTGCAGCTTTGATGTGGCTCAAACTCACTTTATTCTTTTACTGATGACTCTCTGCTTTCTGTTAGAGCCTGATCGTATCAGGTTGGTGGGAGGAGCCAATCACTGTGAAGGTATACTGGAGTTGAAACATGTGGGGGACTGGAAACCAGTTTTTATCCGTCATTGGAACCTGAAGGCAGCAGCTGTTGTTTGTGAACATCTGGGCTGTGGATCTGCTGTTTCTGCCCAATCTGAAGACTCTACAGAAAAAAATGTGTGGTTAATCAGACCTAACTGTGTCAAACCTGGATCCGCCTTGTGGGAATGTGCAAAATCAGGTTATTCATCCAATGTCCTGAAAGTAACCTGCTCAGGTAAGAACAACAGTGACATATTCTCTGAGCTGATCATTGTTATATTGAACATTCAATTAGAAGTAAGAGTAATTATACAAACATAACTTTAACTTTTAAGCCAATAGGCAACTTGAGTAAAAATATCAAGGCATGAGTTTAATTTATCTCCTTTGAATGTGACTAACAATTTATCAACCACAGAGGATTTCCAATGTTAAAGAACTGGAAATTAACAACTGGTTCTACTAATACGACTACTGATGATAGTAATAATAGTGACAATACCCCTCTATGGATTGCCACATTACCATTGTTGAATGGTAGGGGTGTCCCAGTGATATATTCCTGGGCTTTTGATAGAGTCTCCAAAGACAGATTGGTTCTGATTGAGGTGTCAGATAAAGAGTGATTCACAAAAGCCCTGTGGAGAACTGGATCAGGTCAAGGGACTGGTCTACCTACTTTTATATTAAATTCACTTGTTGGTCTGTTCTGTGTCTGTGTAAAGCACTCTCTGGTCTGTTCTTTCACATGTTCATCTCTCTGAAAGCAGGGTGATAAAATGACTCATGGTGAATTTGATAATGTTTTTGAGCTGATAGCAAATTCCTCACAAACCGGTCTGAGATTTTGTTCTGTCCTCTGCTGAGCTCCAATCAATGTTTTGCCTTAAATATGTGGGTTTTTTTTTCTTCTTTGGTTTCCTACTCAGGACTCCAGGCTGAAGAAAAACACAATGCTACAGGTAAAAGGATGAAATCAGAGAGAATAAAGAATGAAAGTTCAATTAATCTGTTCAGAAGTAAATTCACTTCTTTACTGATGGCTCTCTGCTTTCTGTTCAGAGCCCGATGATGTCAGGTTGGTGGGAGGAGCTAATCTCTGTGCAGGTACGGTGGAGGTGAAACACCTGGGAGAGTGGAGACCAGTGGAAGAATCTGACTGGACACTGAAGGCAGCAGCTGTTGTGTGTGAACATCTGGATTGTGGCTCTGCTGTTTCAGTAGAACAGAGACAGAAGTCACTGACATTGGTGTGGCAGCTCCAACCTGATTGTGTTCAGTCTGGATCTGCTCTCAGGGAGTGTGTCTCTTCAAATTTGTCTTTTTTTGTCCTAGATCTCACCTGTTCAGGTAAGCCAATGAGGCATAAATATTTATGACATCATGTATGGCACAGTAACAGCTTGCAGCACACAGCAGCTAAAGTGAGTTGTGCCCTTGTCTCCAGACTATGCTTCCATTTACAGAAGGTGTGTCAGTGAGATTTGCGATATCCTCAAAGTATTCCCAAGTGCCAACTCCTCACTCTTTAGATTGTGTACAGAAAAGTGGCATGCTCTCCTTAGATGGACCCAACTCTCCAGGATCTTTTTCAGCCTGACCAAAATTTTTGTTCCTTTAACCACACCTAGGTTTTTGATTCTTTAGTCACTAAATCTACCCTTAGCTTGCCCCAGTGATTCTCCCAGCTCCCCGTGGGCACCAAAGCTAACCAATCAATAGGACTCCTTCTTCCGTTCACTTTAAGTCTGATTATCACAGTCTGTTCAGGAGTGACTGCTGCATCTGTCACTGAAGACCTTACAACCATAGATAATCTGCCTCAGCAATGGAAGTGAATTGGCCTACTTTTCCATCCTGTCTCTCTAAAATCATTAGAACATTTTTTAAATCGAAGATTTGTATATAGGTTGTATGTGTAGAGCAATAATTGTTGAGTATCAGAAGAGCACAACAAAGAACTGCCGCTGTTTTGCCATCATTTGTAAAACATCAGAAATCAGTGAGAGCCTGTCCAGCCTGTCAAGTGTGATACTAACATGTCTCCTGTTAGAAAGAGGAGTTCTGTTGTTAATGATGAAGTCATGTTGAGTTGTGCTGAGTTTGAGTCAGTGAATAGTTGTTTGTTGCCATCTTTTTTTGTGTGTCTGCTGTCTCTGATCTCTCTGTTTGATCGTCTCTGATGTCTCCAGACTGTCAGACTGCTGAATGGTTCCAGTCTGTGTTCAGGCAGACTGGAGGTGAAGTCTAACCAGAGCTGGTCCTCAGTGTGTGAAGCTGACTTTGACCAGCAGGATGCAGAGGTGGTCTGTAGGGAGCTCGGCTGTGGGCCTCCTTCGGTCCTCCAGGGGGCGCTCTATGGAGAAGTGGAGGCTCCAGTGTAGAGCAAAGAGTTCCAGTGTGGAGGCCATGAGTCTGCTCTCCTGGACTGTAGAAGCTCAGGCTCAGCTAGAAACAGCTGCTCACCTGGCAAAGCTGTTGGACTCACCTGCTCAGGTAGAAGAGGAGCTGCAGCTTTGATGTGGTTCAAACTCACTTTATTCTTTTACTGATGACTCTCTGCTTTCTGTTCAGAGTCTGTCAGGCTGGTGGGAGGAGTCAGTCCCTGTGCAGGTATACTGGAAGTGAAACTGGGAGATTGGAAACCAGTCTTTGTCCCCAACTGGAACCTGAAGCAGGCAGCTGTTATCTGTGAACATCTGGGCTGTGGTTCTGCTGTTTCTTTGAGAATAACAACAAAGTCCTTAGCCAGACTTCCAACAAGGATCAAACCTGAGTGTGTCCAGTCTTTCTCTGCTGTAAGGGAGTGTGTAACATCAGTTTATTCTCTCAACATCCTCGATTTCACCTGCTCAGGTAGGTCATCTATAACATCCAGTGTTCCCTCTGTCACACTGACAGTTAGTGGTTATTTTGGTAAAACCCTTGATAGACTTTACCTGGCAGGACACACCTGGGAAAGCTGTGTACTCACTGTTTTTAACCCATTATTTGAATACAGGATGGATGTGACCTCACCTCAGAGCAGACACTCCACAAAGGTTAAAGATGAGTTTATTGCATCAAAACGACCCAGAATGCTGCATGGTAAACTTGAGTAATTTTTACATGGATTATGTTCAGTCTCTCACACAAGATTACTTTGCAAGGATTTACAGATAAGTCGTTAATCCATATATTCTTTCATCTAATTTCGATTTGGGGTAAAAACCTGAAGATAAATTCAGTCGTGCTCCTAAGGCTGAAAAGAAAACTTTCCATACCTGTGATGTAAATTGATGGCCACATTCAAAGACTATATTCATTAGGATGCCGTGAATGATACCAAGAAAAACATGTCATCCCCCCTACCTGGGTGATATGTAGATCTTGTCACATGCCACAGTGTATCATAGGGATTTCCAGAGAAGTAAATGGACATTGTCTCTCAGTCAGGGCCTGCAACTCCAGTGTGACTTGCTTATATAAATAATTTTAGCATAAATCTTAAAGTTGACCCTTCACAGAGTCAAGGGCTTTTTGCTATGGACGAAAAGAGCAGTGAACAATGTTACGGATTCAAATATTGACGAGGGATACAGGAGGAAAACCCAAAATAACCACACTGGTCCGGCCGGGTCAAGTCAAACGATGATTTAATGAACACACGCGTGGGAGATGGACACCATACATCAGACAGCATCAGATCTCAATACAAACTCCACACACTCATTGTTTTATGAAAATCAGGGTATTAGAACGCCCCCTCATGCGTACAGATAGTACAATACAGTCAATATTGACAACTTTAGACACATCAAGAAAAACATTCTCTTCGTCTCGAGGACAGACACTGGCTCCAGCGCCTCTCCTTGGAGCGAACTGTCCCCTACGGAGACACAACATTACAGCTGCAAGGTTTTCCAAATTATCAAGTTGACCTGTGTATAAAACGCTGAGTCAGGGATACAATATTAAATGAAGGTTGGTTTAATGAACTACCACTACTTAAAAACTTAGTAAAAAGATATAACTGAATAAAAATCACAAAGAATCACATGATATCAGTGTTACGTAAGCGCGTGCAACCTCCTGGGCCCAAAGTGATCCCACACCATGGATCAGCCAGTCATAACGCTGACTGAAGTTTTTGACCTTTATTAACTCGGGCACAACTCTATAATGAGCAACAAACTGCCATATGTATAAGGTGATCATGTTTACACCTGCAAAAAAGAGATCATATAATTATTCTGACACCTGTAAATAAAAGATTAACACCAGGTTATAACAATCACTGTAATACAAATGTTAAATGTAATGTCAATAGCTTCAATCAATGTTTAATGCAATGCTTATTAAATGATTCTGATATAATGATGATGCTACTGCTAAAAATGAAGTAAAACACCCCTTTTCACCCGACAATTCCCTCTGTTGACCTCTAGGAGAATCCAGAGGTCACAACACCAAATGTTATATCAATTCTTGACCTATACAGTCTGTTCTACGTGCATCAATGGCATCATGGACATCGGAGTCACAACTCTAGGGTCCACTGCCCTTGTGATCACTTTCTCTAACAATGCTCTGGCACAAGGAATGAGACAACACCCACAAATAACAAAAATACCCACCAAAACAGACAAAGTAAGCATGACCGAAAGCACAAGCCCTTTCCACCGTCCGAACACCGAGTTCATCCAGCCCTCCAGCGGATTGTCAACTCCTGAGTGATCATGCATTGTTTCAGACAGGCTCTTTAAGCCCTCAAGAGCCCGAGTCACTGAGCCGTCCGGAGCGGTGTTGTTTGGAATGAAGGTGCAGCACTGATCTCCAAACATGGCACAAACGCCCCCTTTTTCTGCTAATAACATATCAAGGGCCATCCTATTTTGCACACCCATTAATGAGGTGGGACCCACCTGCTCCGCTAACCCCTCCATCCCGTCTCTGGTCAGGTTAGAGAGTCTCAGCACATTATAATGAACATAATTAATCCTGTCTACGTTCTTGTTTGGGGTCACTGGAAAGAAAGCAGAGATTATTGGAAGATTTTCAAAACCGGCTGCTATTTGGTCAGCAAGTTTATATTCATTTGGAACCCCCCTGGGCACTCCAATGGAGTCGATCCAGGTTGGTGAATTCATTCTAGGGTCATAAACATGTGTTCCATCAATTTGTCTTTTTAGCAAAATGTGTCTCTTGCGTCTGGCTGCCAATGTGCGTGTGTTGCGCTGTGGGATCGCTTTTACCTGATTTCCAATTAGCATAAGTGGCGCTCCTAGTCTCACCATCGCGCACGTCCCCACGCTTCCCAGAGGAACACGAACCAAAAGAGTCTTGTGGCCGCAATAATAATACAGCCCGCTCCTGGCCCAGGTTCCAATTAATGTAGATGCATCACTTACATTATTTGTGGTCCTCCCCCGGTATGTAACAAAACACCAACTGGGATCAATTTCTCCCAAGTTATACTTTACTTTATCCGTGGAGAACTTAAAACACGTATAATTATCCTTTCTAGGCATAAACGGTCCTACTTGGGTGTATTTGTTGATAGGGGGAAATAAACTGGACAAAACAGTGCAATTCCCACTATTCACTACTTCTCTCATCATTCGCAACATGCAATTATAGCCCCACTGATCCTCTGGATGCAGTGGCGCAGGCTCTGTGAACAAACGCGGTCTAGCGGAAGCACAAGCTACACAATTAGACAATTTTTGTTCTCTAGCATTTTGAGCCATCCAGTCCAGCCAGATGTTGCTGTCACTGAACCCGGTGGCGCGTTCAATCAAGTCTCGAGGTTTTAGTATGCTATAGTCCACTGACAGGACCCGTCTACCGTTTGGTTCCTGCTCCTCTGGTACCGCCTCCGACGACCCGCTTCCCTTCTGGCCTGTAAAAGAAGTAACAGAGTTGATTGGATTGAAAGTCACGTGTGTTGCCATTTCTTTTCTAACTGACTGTACTAGGTTATGTTTTTCTAAGAAATTAACTTTAATTAACCTTTTTGGATCAACTCCTACAGTTTCCACGCCCACAACTAAATATACAGGTTTTTCCCGCTGCCAATTCCCCAATGACAAAGTCAACAGATTTTTAGATGGACTGTAATCCCTTTGAAGTTTAAGCTCATTTCCTGGTCCTAATTCTGACGGTTCCCAATTTTCCCCAGTATAACCCTTTACCTGGTTCCAATTCCTACACCACCCATCATAAGGCCAATTTCCCCTTTCGCAATGTGTACTCACTGAGTAGTCCCAGCAGATCCACACATTGTATCCCCTCCAATTACTGCTCGCGCCCTTACAGTTAAAAACATCACACAAATCAAACGTAAAAGAGGTTGTGGAGCCATTAACATAATCTAATTCTAAACCACCATAAGTGCTGAGACACTCATCTGTTTTACCAGAGATTTCGCGCTTCATTCTCGCCCGCGACTTGAGTTCACTGAGTGGTATATCGAGTGGCGCTGGGCTGGAATGACCTCCGTGCTCAGACAGTCTGCGTGGGCCGGTCTGCAACAAATAAACCAAAAAACATATAGCGGTGATTAATAACATAGTCAACATCAAATGAAGTAACATTTTGTTAATTTTTGTAACTTCTCTCTCATCACAGGTTTCTGATTGTTGTGATGGCATTGTATTATGTGTGAATTGTTTTTTTTGTTTTTGTTTTTTTCTCTTTTTTTTTTTTTACATACAAGTTCAAAACTCTTCTTATCAAAGCCTTTATGTGAAATCTTCAATTTGATACCGCTCCTTTTTGCTGTCGCGGTGACTTCCTCCTAAGCTGGTCTTCGTTCTTCGGCCTCCCAGGTAGACTACCGGTCGGCCCGTTGCACAGGTGTGAGGGTTTATTCTGCCTCTGTTTTTCACCTGTATTGGGTGGAGTTGCAATTTTTTCCACCCAGCTGTTGTGTGCCGGTGCACACTGCGGCCAGTGATACCAGTTGTCGCCTTTCCCTTTCGCCGTCCGGGCAAACACCTCGTATGGGCCAGTCCAACGAGGTTCCTTCCACTTGCGTTTGATGACCTTCAGCCACACCACTCTCGCGTCTGTGACCTCTCCTTCTCCTGGGGGTCTTTCACAAGCCACCTGCTTTGTGAAGCTGGACACAAGCGCCTTTAACTCGTTCCAATAGTCTGCGTGAGACCTGTTCCCTCTCATGCCCCGTTCGACCGGGCCCACCGTCCAGGGTGCCGGAAACTGTCTCCCAGTTAGCAGCTCGTATGGCGTGAAACCTGTGGACTGATTAACAGAACATCTTATGGTCATCAACGCAATCGGCAGGGCCGCGACCCAATTGAGCCCTGTTTGCGCGCAGATTTTAGCTAATTTATTTTTCAAATTTAAATTCATCCTTTCTACTTTCCCTTGGGATTGAGGATGATACACTGTTCCAAATTTGTGCTGAACTCCCAACATTTTTTCCACCTTTGCCAAATCTTGATTTTTAAAGTGGGTTCCATTATCTGATCTAATTCTTTTAGGGAACCCATGTCGAGGAATATAATGATTAATTAAACATTTGATCACGGTCCTCGCATCTTCCTTTTTAGTCGCCCATGCCTCTGGCCAGCCGGTCAGTACATCTACACACACCAACAAATAACGAAGACCACCAGGGCCTGAATCAATCATATCAGTGAAATCAATGACAATCTCCTCTCCCGGCCTCTCAGGCATCCGGAACTTACCCAATTCTGGTTTGATCACTGGCTTGGGATTGTGTGCTCCACAGATTAGACACATTCTGACCTTCTCCCTTATCATTTCTCTGAGGTTAGGGTGCCACCAGTGACACAGATTTCTCTCCATCTGTGCTATTCCGACGTGTCCAAGCCCGTGGGCCTCGCTCACCTTCTGTTTCGCCATTTCGGCTGTTAGCACGGGACGCCCGTCTGGCCCCCTCCACAAGCCTCCATCCTGCCAGGCTCCCTTGTTTTTCCACACCCCCTTTTCCTCTGGGGATGCCTCCTCCTGGGCCTGTTTGACCTCCTCCGTTTGTTAATTGGCCCTTCCTCTTCTGCAATTACCTGTATCATTTGTCTCCGTCCTTTGTAACCTGCCGCCTCCTTTGCGGCTTCATCCGCTTTCTGGTTTCCTTTTGCCACCATGCTGGTTCCTTGTGAGTGCCCTTTGCATTTTATGATACTCACCTCTCTTGGATCGCCCAAGGCCTCCTCCAGTTCCTCCATTTCCTTCTTGTGGCAAATAGGTGCGTTGGTTGCTGTCCTGAATCCTGCTCTTTTCCATTGAGGCAGCTCCACATGCGCTGCTCCGAATGCATACGCTGAGTCAGTGTAGATGTTCACTCTCATATCCTTAGCTAACCTCAAAGCTCGAGCTAGGGCTGTCACTTCAGCTCTCTGGGCCGACTGCTGTCCCTCAATCCTTCCTGCTTCTTTGACCTGATACTCATTTCCTACTCTACGGACCACCGCATACCCGGTTTTTAGTCCTTCTTCATCTCTGTGGCAACATCCATCTGTGAACCAATCCTCAGCTCCAGGTATAGGTTCCGCCTTCAGGTCCTCTCTAATTTTTTCTTCAACCTGTGCTCTTTTGACGCAGTCATGTGGTTCCCCTGCTCCCATTAAATCTGCCATGTTAGTTCCTTCATGTGTGAATGTCAAATTTGGAGCCTCCAAAACTTTACTCAATTTCTGTTGCGCCCGTGGTGTCATACTAAATGCTTGTGAGTTCACGTACGCCACTATACTATGTGTAGTGAGTATTTTTAGTGGATGTCCTCTCACTACATGTGCTGTCTTCTGAATGACTTTGGCAACCCCTGCTGCATGTTGTGTGCATGTGGGATGTCTTGCTTCTGTTGGATGTAGTTTTATACTAACATACATGAGAACATCCCTACTCCCCCCCTTTTTCTGAAACAACACCCCGTTTACGACGGAGTTTGTTTCGGAAATATCCAAATAGAATGGCTCATCATAATTAGGTGTAACCAAATCAGATGCTCTTGACAGATCCTGTTTTAATGCAATAAACGCGATTTCAGTGTCAGACGTCCAAGGCAATTCAGCCTTAAGATTTTGAACGCCAACTTGCTTCATTAGGCCCCTTAAAGGGGCAGTTTTACCTACATAGTCAGGAATGAACTTTCTGCTGTAACCTGTCAAACCAAGGAAAGAAAGCATTTCTCTCACTGTTCGCGGTTTTGGGTGTGTCAGAATTTGGTCTCTGTGTGTGTTCATTAAACCCACTGATTTGTGTGCGATTACCCGACCCAAAAATGTTACCTCAGGTCGAACCAATTGCAACTTTTCTTTACTCACTTTGAAGCCACACTCCGCCAATCTATTCAACACGACAAGCGAGGCTGCCGCACAATCCGCTGCTGACGGGGCTGCAATGAGAAGATCATCGACATATTGAATCAATGTACATCCATCTGGCAAATTACATGTTGACAGGGCCTCTTTGAGCACCTGATTGAAAATGCCAGGAGAAAGTGCAAAACCTTGTGGTAGACGTGTGTATCTGAATTTTTTGCCTCTGTATGTGAATGAGAAAATGTCTCTGAGTGACTCATGCAGTGGAAGACAAAAGAATGCATTTGCTAGGTCAATACAAGTGAACCACTTTTGGTCACACTTAATATCTGATAGTGCAGTGTAGGGGTTTGGAACAGGTACAGTGTTAGTGTGCAATATGGCATTAATGGCACGCAAATCATGTGCCATACGATACTTTCCTGTTCCAGATTTCTCCACCGGTAGAATTGGTGTGTTCCAATGTGAGTAAGATGGCTCTAACACTCCGACATTTAACAGCCCTTCAATTGTTTCTGCAATTCCCTCTTCTGCTTCAGGTTTATGTTTATACTGCGGTCTGTTGATTGGTGTGTTTGATTTCAGGTGGAACAGGATAGGCGAACAGGTGGCCAGGCCAACATCTGCGGGCCCTTTGGACCACAAACTGTCAGGCAGTTTTGACAGTTCAGCAACTGCATCAGGGTGATCTGCTCTCTCTCTTCCATGTGTTTCTGAAATTTCTTGATGTTCAAGGGTCACTACATCATTAGACATACAAGTTATACGATAGATTTTAGAATTTGGTGCATAACATAAATTTGGAATTTGGGTGCTTTGCCACCCTGCGTCGTCCAGCGCCCGCCTGACCATTGGTCCCAGATCACCTGCTCCATGACCTTCGTGGACCGCCAATGTAATGTGAGGGGCCGAATTTTCTCCCACATTATACCAAGGCAGTTGTTCATCAGTTAATTTTACAGCCGCGGCTACACCTTCTGGCCCAATGTAAATGTTATTTGTTTGCACATTCCAGATCTGACCCTCAAGATCAGACTGGAATAGTTCACGATAGGTGTCATCATTTTCCCTGTCATAAAAAAGAGTGACGTGGTATGGATCTCGTGGTGGGGAGTAAACTGCCAAGCTCATTATCCAGGGTCTCCACAGTTGGAATTGACCTAGAATGCCTTCCTCCAGCAGCCTTCCCCAGTAAATGTCGGCTTTGGGTTGTTCACAGTTCTGAAGCAGATACTGAGTCTTTGAGTTTGTTCCCAGGCACGGGAAATGCTGTCCTCCTGGCAGAGTAACAGACAGTCCATCTGCAGAGCACATGATAGTAGCTCTCAGCTTCACGAGCAGGTCCCTGCCCATGAGATTCACTGGCACTTGAGGTGACACCACATATTGGTGTTTCACAGTCTGCTTTCCCAGCTTTGTCACAGCTGGATCGGTCAATGGCAGAGTCATTGGGACCCCGGAAAAACCCACCACATTAACTGTGTGATAGGAAAGTGTGGCACAGTCTGGTGTTGCTCTCAATGTGGAATATGTTGCTCCAGTGTCCACTAGAAAGGGCAATTCTGTCCCTTCCACGGTCATTGACAGCATAGGGTCTGCCATCCCCATGCTGTTTGGTCTCTCCGGGCTCCTTCAGTACTGCTCCTGTTCCCAGCCCCAGTCAGCCACTGGGTACTGAGCGACTGGTGCTGCACTTGGGTTTGGGGCTTGATGTGCTCCCCTATACCCATTTCCTCCTCTTTGAGGTCCACGTGCCTGGGGTCGATAGCCTCGCCTTTGATAGCTTTGAACATTTCCTGGACAATCTCTAGTCCAGTGTCCTTCTGCTCCACATCTCCAACAGACATTCCAAGGCACGTTGCTGGGATTCCCTGTTCCCCGAGCTCTTTGCACTCCCCTCACTGATCCACCACGCCCTCTTTGCGGACCGCCAGTCCCCCAATTCCCTATGGGTTGACGCTGCCTTGGTGCATTGACGGGCCACCTGTCATCAGGGCATGGACCCGGGTCTCCCTCTGGCCATTCAGGCACGAGACCAGGCTGGGGCCCAGCTATCATTATTTTCTTTGTGTTCTCCTTTTCCTCCTTCTTTTTCTCTCCAACTTTATTTCTCGCCTCTGTCAGCTGTAACTTAACCTCCAACTCTTTTTTTTGTCTGTTCGCGGTATCCCACTGCACAGAGTCTGCTACAGCAAAATCTGGATTTTTCTCTAAGTCAGCTTTTACTTGATTGGGCAGCCCTGCCAGCACCGCAGAACGGAACCACGCACGATGCTCACCTTCATTACCTGGATGGATACCTGTTTCTGACAACCACTGCTCTTTGGCTTTTGCTAAAAACTCCCTAGGTGTATGTTGGGGGTCCCAATTTATTTTAGGTATAGCTCCAATATTAGGGGTTGGGTACTTCTCACGGACTGCGTCAGATAAGGCACATTGCACTTCATGGTATGGCAGATCATTTGCATACCGAGTTGTATGGGCTATAGCCTCTACATCAGCTAGCCCACCACCGAGCATACAGTGGCCAGCAATAGCACGGAAATCGCCAATGGCAAGTTCCTGGCCTTCGGTCAATCTACTTAATGTTCTTAACCAACTCGCTCCTCCCTCAGTTATAGGTGGAAGTTGTTTAACCAATGCTTCCAAATCTCTTATTTTATATGGGCGATACAGTGGTTCATTTTTTGAACCTGCTATTAAAGGGAGATTATAACTAGGGCCAGCAGCTCCTGGCTCTAAGGACACTTTTTTATAGTGAACCACCTGTTCCTTTCCTCTTGAACTTTGAAACATGGGCCTTCTCGCTTCTATTCCTCCACGTCTCGGTCTCAAATTTCTGCCTACATTTGACTCTGACTCAACTACTCTGTCTTTTTCCTCATCACTCTCCTCTTCTGATGAAGTCGCACCATCTTCACTCTCCTTCTCTGGCTTAGCTTCAGTCAGTTTTTTCTTGACGTCTTTTAGCGTTTTTATTAGTTCCATTAATGCATTTGGATTTTCATGCATCCGGCCATAGACTTCTCCTCTCCAGCTTCCGTCCTTGGCCGTTGTGTCAGGTCTCTCCGACCTACTGGTTTTGGTCTGCCCTTCTCTTGCTGGTGTTGGCAACTCCTGAAAGGTTGACCGTTCACTTCCATCCTCCGTTGACATTGTATCCTCCCTTTTAAGGGTCTGTTCAGTCTGTCCACTGTAACTTGGCTGTTCCTCCATTATTACTTCTGAGTCTGACATTTTTTCTTTACTTAGTGGGCGGGGAGGCGAGGTTAAGCCTTCATCTGCAGCTGAGGCTACCATTCTCCCTCCCCCACTTTGGGGCTGACATTTAACTGTCATTGACCTTTCCTTGGGACGAACTGTAGGTGGGCTGGTATATTCAACGTCCGCTATTCCTCCAAGAACCACTCCAGTTTGTCCATCTGGGCCATGAACTTGTCCCCCACTAAGAGTCATCACAGGCATGATGTATGAATGTGGTGGGGCACTAAGTGTTACTGCGGCCCAAGGATATAATTTTGGTGTGTGATGTCTGTTAGCATCTTCTGGGTTTGACATTAAATCCTTCGTTTGGCTCTTTATCCTTTTATTTTCCTCCTTCAGCTGTTTCAATGACTCCATGACATTTTCCATGTCTCCTGTTTCCTCCATGACATCCTCCATCATCCAAGATGATGCTCCATTCCACAGGAACAGCCATTTACAGCACTTTGCATGGGTCTCCTTTAAATTCTTGATTTCTTTTTTGGCTTTCCGGTTAACTGAACGTCCCTCTGTTTCCTTTTCCAGTTGTTCCAGTTTCTGCTCGCATCTCTCTCCTTCCGTTTTAAACACAATGTTTAGGGCTATCTTCTCCTCCAGCCCTCTCTGTTGGGAGGCAATAATTTTCCTTACCTCCACATCCATCAATTCGCATTCTTTCTCCGCTATTTTTAATGATCCAGGGAAAGCCAAGCGAATGGCTTTTTTTAGCTGTTGCAGTTGCTCCTCCAGAGGCCTAAATGCCCTAGACCCACTAGATGTCGCGCTGGAGCTGTTTGCCATTTTCCTGAAACACAGGCTTACCTCCCTCTCAATGACATTACTCGACTCCTCCTCCTGGGTCACCCCACTATGTCTCCTTGAGAGTTCTCAGAATTAGTCTCACCACTCCAACGGTCACAGTCTCCTCCTGACCTGCTCGGTGACACACAGTTAACCCAGTGCGTCAAAGATTTGACCGTGGTTTCATTAATGCTCACACTCAATCACAATGTTTCACTCTCCCATTTAATTTAATAAAACCAAACTCATTGTGTGCTGTACTTTGTGCACGCTACAGCCACACAGTTTAACACATTCTCACCACACCAAGTCGCCACAAACCTGCGTCAAGGCGCTATCAACCTCACATAATGATAAATAAACACCATTCTATTTTAACCGGTGGGAGAGTGATGAACCAGTCAAACCCAAACTCCTCAAGAGTTCACCATTTTACTTATTTTACTTCAACACTGAACAATCAAACTCCACTTAGTCTCATTTACTCCAGACACCATTAACCATTTCAAACATACAGTCACAAACAATTCATGTCAGCCACACAATTTCAAAAAGCCAATTATCTCCTTTTAAATAATTTCTCATTTCTGGACTTCTCCACCACTAACTCCACAAATTTTAAGAAAGCATATTAAAATCAGTACCGGTTATTACCGCTTCTACCATTGAGAAAACAAACATAGCCGCCTCTGTGACTTCATACTCGGGGTCATCCGCCTGTATGGCTAGTTCAATCACCCCTTTAAATAAAAGTAAACACCGACTAATGTATAGATCTAAGTCGTCCAGATCTATTTCTGAACTTACTGACACCTCATAAGGGGCATCTCCCTCTTCTGTCTGTGCAGAACAGTCACAATTCACCTCCAGAAGCCCCTCTACCCCTGTAACTTCAATGTGACAGGACGCTGATCGCAACATTATTAGGTTTTTATATAACTTTATGTTAACAGGAATTTATCAATATTGAGTGGGGTTTTTTTCTTTCAAATATGTGTGTGAATGTAAATCAATTTCTTACTTTTCACAAGTCCACTTTATTGCGTGCTCATAGATTCACTTCTGTTAAAGTTATTCAACAAATATATTTTTATTTATTTATTCCTTATGGATTATGTCACGCTTATTAGTGGCTCATATGTACTTAAACTTATGTCTAGACTTGAACACAGAGGTAGAGCATCATTCCATCCTTTTTATGGTGACAAACTCCACTTTCTCTGTATCAAGACAGCTCATAACCTTTTAACAATTTTATCTAAAGGTATTATTGATTAAGATTCTTCTAGGGGAATAAATGTGTGGTTTTCTAAGTAAACTTAAATTTTGTCTCAAATTAATTCACTACAATTTGATCCAAATTGTAAACACTCACCTCCCCATACACCACAATAACTCAGAGTTATATGTATTATATCTTATATTATCACAAGAAAGCAACTGGGTTAATCAAGCATACTTGTCTATAGTCTCACACTGAAAGAAAAAGACGCTCACAGTCTTATAACTTCATATATATCTTGCTTGAATCAAAAGCATTTTAAACTTTCCAATTTTCAGCCATGCAACACAAGAGAAATATGCCAACCACAGTCATTAATCATATATTCACAGCAATATTCAAAACTCATTTATATTATCATAATACACAAAACCAGCATGTTATTTACAGGGCTTTAACAATACTTATAACAGTCAATCACACTCTAAACAAAAATGAACGTCCTCTGTGTACCTCACAGCAGCCACGTCATTTGCATGTTCACACACACAATCCAAACATAGCTCGCAGCGCTGCAGCACGCTATCGTCACACACAGCCTCGTTTCACACTCAACTCTCTATCTTATTTTACAAAGACGTCTTATATTTACACTCACTCTCAGGCCTGAAAGTTTTAGCGCCTAGACAATTTTGACAAATTTAAGATAACGGGTCCAACCGAAGAAAGTCCAACTTTTTTGTAATCAATTAACCAGTATCAGCCTCTAACTGTATCTGGCCTCATCTCTAAAGTCCCTAACTCAATTTAAAGTGTCCAAAAAAGCGCAGATAAGGAGCCTCTAACTCCTAGCTTGTTCCAGGATGCCCTGTACCCCACAGTCAAGCCAACTGAACTAACCCTGTTCGCCGACAGGTCAAGGTCGCGCGTCCGCGGCCAGGAGGGAGCGTAACCTCCGGGCTATGCGCCTCTTAGTGGCCTCTAACCACCGTTCTCACAAAATTTATAATACTTTTAAACCGCCGTCAACCCTCTAAAACAAGAGTATGACTGACGCAGATGCAAAGTTATGGACAATGGAGCCTCTAACTCTCAACATGGCCAACACAGATGCAATCCTTTAAACCAATGGAGCCTCTAACTCACAAACTGACCAATTCCCTATCAAACTACCTGAGCCTCTAACTCAGTATTATTTTCCTTTACCTTGAGCCTCTAACTCAGTATTATTTTCTTTTACCTTGAGCCTCTAACTCAGTATTATTTTCTTTTACCTTGAGCCTCTAACTCAGTATTATTTCTTGTAACCTTACTTCAAATTTCAACACTCATGAGATTTTTCATCAAAATCAAAACAGGCCTTCACCAGTAATTTCAGTGAGTAGACTTTTAATTTATACAATCCAATTTGGCACAGTTTGGATTTACATTCAACAGGTTGTGCCTTACCTTTAGATGTGCTGGCCTGCCCACTCACGTCAGACCACTGGCTCGTGCCTGCCCGTTCGACCACCTCGGACCGTCCAAACCTCCAAACCTTCCTCCTCAATACCACAGGACGAGCCCCCAAAACTGTTACGGATTCAAATATTGAGGAGGGATACAGGAGGAAAACCCAAAATAACCACACTGGTCCGGCCGGGTCAAGTCAAACGATGATTTAATGAACACACGCGTGGGAGATGGACACCATACATCAGACAGCATCAGATCTCAATACAAACTCCACACACTCATTGTTTTATGAAAATCAGGGTATTAGAACGCCCCCTCATGCGTACAGATAGTACAATACAGTCAATATTGACAACTTTAGACACATCAAGAAAAACATTCTCTTCGTCTCGAGGACAGACACTGGCTCCAGCGCCTCTCCTTGGAGCGAACTGTCCCCTACGGAGACACAACATTACAGCTGCAAGGTTTTCCAAATTATCAAGTTGACCTGTATATAATACGCTGAGTCAGGGATACAATATTAAATGAAGGTTGGTTTAATGAACTACCACTACTTAAAAACTTAGTAAAAAGATATAACTGAATAAAAATCACAAAGAATCACATGATATCAGTGTTACGTAAGCGCGTGCAACCTCCTGGGCCCAAAGTGATCCCACACCATGGATCAGCCAGTCATAACGCTGACTGAAGTTTTTGACCTTTATTAACTCGGGCACAACTCTATAATGAGCAACAAACTGCCATATGTATAAGGTGATCATGTTTACACCTGCAAGAAAGAGATCATATAATTATTCTGACACCTGTAAATAAAAGATTAACACCAGGTTATAACAATCACTGTAATACAAATGTTAAATGTAATGTCAATAGCTTCAATCAATGTTTAATGCAATGCTTATTAAATGATTCTGATATAATGATGATGCTACTGCTAAAAATGAAGTAAAACACCCCTTTTCACCCGACAACAACTAAATGACCAGTTTTTCTACAATACAGGATTCACTGGCTTTTCTCCTCTGCTGCCACTCCAATTCTATTAGCTTGTCAAGTCTAAATTTCACTGGTTCAATACAGTCACCTGGAAGTGACAACTGCCTCCCTTCTGTCAGGGTTCCTGGATCGCTGACCCAGTGTTTTCAGTTTGTTCATGTTCTGTTTATTTTCTATATGTTCATGTTTCCTGATTTATTGTGTTAGTCATCTCTCTCCATGCATTGCGTTTAGTTCTACTTCCTGTGTGTTATTAGAATAGAATAGAATAGAATAGAATTCAACTTTATTGTCATTGCACATGCACAGGTACAGGGCAACGAAATGCAGTTTGCATCCATCCAGAAGTGCTTTAGTGATATAGATATATTACAATACATATTAGCAATAATATAGATATGTAAGTATGTTACAGAAATGGGTCTATTATGGTATGTTATAATGTACACGGTATGAAGTATGTTAGGAATATTCTATAACTATAAGTATGTACAGGCTGTAGTGAGTACAAGCTATGTACAGCTATTTACAGGCTATGAACAGGATATAAATATGAAAATAAAAAAATAAAAAAACTATACAGAAATCTGAGATATACAGTTATACAGAAATGTGAACTATGCAAGTTATAAACAGTTGTAGGATTGTAGGATTAAAAATTATCGTATGATTATTTACACAGAACTATACAGTAGTGCAGTTAAGATAAGTGAGATATGTGGATAATTTCTACAGAGGCTATATAAAGTGCTAGTGATTGTGAATGGTGGTTCAGTCCATGTTATTATTGTGTGTTTGAGGGTACGGTTGTCCATTGTGTGTGTGTGTAGGAGGTTGTGGGTGTGTGTATGTCCAGTCCATGAGTTTAACGTGGGTCAGATGTCAGGAGGCAGAGTTCAGGAGTCTGACAGCTGTGGGGAAGAAGCTGTTCCGGTACCTGGTGGTCTTAGTCCGGAGGCTCCTGTAGCGCCTCCCAGAGGGCAGGAGGGTGAAGAGTCCATGTGATGGGTGACTGGGGTCTTTGATGATTTTCCCAGCCCTTTTCAGACACCGCTTCCTGTAGATGTCCTTTATGGCAGGAAGTGGTGCTCCGGCGATGCGCTGGGCAGTTTTCACGACCCTCTGCAACGCCTTCCGGTCCGAGGCAGAGCAGTTCCCATACCAGACTGTTATACAGTTGGTCAGGATGCTCTCGATGGTACAGCGATAGAAGTTCACCAGGATGTCTGAGGACAGGTGGTTTTTCCTCAGAGTCCTCAAGAAGAAGAGGCGCTGGTGAGCCTTCTTGACCAGCTTGGAGCAGTTGGTCATCCAGATGAGATCCTTGGAGATGTGGACTCCCAGGAACTTGAAGCTGCTCACACGCTCCACAGCCGTCCCCTTAATGTGGATGGGTGGATGTGGGTCAGCATTCCTCCTGTAGTCCACGATGAGCTCCTTGGTCTTCTCTGTGTTAAGCAGCAGGTTGTTTCTGTCGCACCACTCAGCCAGACGATCCACCTCCTCCCTGTAGGCGGCCTCATTGTTGTCACTGATGAGGCCAATCACCGTGGTGTCATCTGCAAACTTAATGATGGTGTTGGAACCATCAGCAGGTCTGCAGTCGTGGGTGAAGAGGGAGTAGAGGAAAGGGCTCATCACACAGCCTTGTGGTACACCGGTGTTCATTGTGATTGTAGATGAGCAGCGGTTATCCAGCCGGACATGTTGGGGGCGGTTGGTCAGGAAGTCCAGTAACCATTTGCAGATGAGGGGACTGATGCCCAGGTCTGTCAGTTTTCTGATAAGTTGTGAGGGGTGGATTGTATTGAATGCTGAACTGAAGTCTATAAACAGCATTCTGGCGTATGTGTTGTTGTTGTCCAGGTGTGAGAGGACAGAGTGCAGTGCGATGGAGACTGCATCCTCTGTGCTCCTGTTCTGGCGGTATGCGAATTGGTTGGGGTCCAGGGTGGGGGGGAGACAGGATTTGAAGTGTGCTAGGACCAGCTGCTCTAAGCACTTAGTGATGATGGGGGTGAGTGCTACTGGGCGGTAGTCATTGAGGCAAGATGGGTTGGAGTTTTTGGGTATCGGGACGATGGAGGTGGATTTGAAGCAGGCCGGTACCACAGCGTGGGCCAAGGACAGGTTGAATATGTCTGCGAGCACTCCTGCAAGCTCCCCAGAAACCGAATTAGCCATTCGGTTGTAGCTGTAGCTGCCATTCGGTTGTAGCTGTGTTCTGATCTGTCTCTTATCATCATCATCACTCCTATGTATTTAAGTCCTCCTTTTCTGTCTTGTCATCAAGGGCGTAGATTTGGCATGGACGGAAGGGACATGTCCCCAACAATATCCAGCAATTATTGAATTGTCCCCACCAATAATTCGATCGCTTCTTGTAAAGAAAAACAAATCCGATAGAAAGAAAAAAAAAAAAGAAGATCTGTCAGCGTCTCATTCACCCAGCGGTGCAGAAAGAGTTAAATTACGTTCTCTACTGGAGTCCTACGTCATGTGACAAATATGGCCAATGTGATTGACCGTGCCTTTCAGGGAGCTCTGTTTAGTTTCAGCAGCGGCAAACCTGCGCTGCGAGCAGGAGAGGTGGACGGCAGCAAAAAGGAAAAACCTGGATATAAGAAAGTATTTTTCAAAGAAACCTGTAAGTTCACTCATAAAATGTGTCCGTCATAATAACGTTACAGGCTATGCTAGGCTTTGGCCCACATCAGTCTAAAACTGTATGTAACCATGAATAACGTGTTTTGGAAACTAACAGCACAACAGGCAGCACTATTAGTTATCTCAGTCTCCCAGAGCATCATTTCTAATTTTGATTGAAACTGTCAGAGAAAACAGCAGCCTCGAGCAGGCCAGGATATTAGTTTACAGAGGCTGTTAAAATTATATGTCTAACGTTAAGATGTTGGTGACACAATAATTTCATCCTAATGGCACTGACATATTCATAGGGTTAATTTTGTGACACAAAATATCACGAGGTAGTCATGATTTTGCAAATATTCCACCTTGTGGTGCAGTTTGCACTACAATTGTTAGGCTGCTGATGTAAATTGATTCATTAGTGTACATTTGACAAAGAATCTGAATTGACATGTCTCACTTTTTATATGGCATGAATCAATGTGTTATTTTATCAGGTGGCAATATGTCCTAGTGCAGTCAGAGGGGAGGAGCCAGGGCCAAAGGGAAGGCACATCAAGCACATAATAATAATTTTGTGGTCATCTTAGATGAGTAGTTTTTTTGTACAAAAACCACCAGCTCATTTAGTGTTCCCTTAGTGCTAATGTATAAGAGAAGTTGGTGTACTATAACTGAAGTAATCTTGTTAAGATAAGATAAGATAACCTTTATTAGTCCCACACGTGGAAAATTTGTTTTGTCACAGCAGAAAGTGGACAGTGCAAAATTATATTGCAAAAATTAGAATACAATAAGAATAATATACTGTACAGAATAGAATAGAATAAAATAGTAGAATAAAATAGAATAAAATATACATTAGGATAAAAATAGAATACAAATGTTATATACAACTGAGTAAAAATACAACTTAGTGCAATACTCTTTTCTGAGTATTTTTGTAAGTCTTATTGCACATGTGTGGGTTTGTGTGTGATCAGCTGCAAAAGTCCTTGTTGTGGAGTCTGACAGAAGTGGGGAGGAAAGACCTGCAAAATCGCTCCATCCCACATTTAAGTCCTTAAAGTCATATTCTTTTATTGTCTTGACTGTATTTGAAGCTATTTTTATTTTTGTATGATGCCTGATTTATATGGAGTAAGTCTAAAATACTTAGTCAGCCATTTGTTTAATAGTAATTTAACATTATATAATTCACATATAAAACTATGAATTGTAATTTTAAATGGTTTAATAGCATGTAGAATAGCATATGTAGGCAAGTATATTTCTCCTCTTTTTATCAAGAAGCAAAGACAAAAAGGAAAAAAAAAAAGAAACAGGGCAGGGTTCGGTGGTTGAAACACTCGTCCCCACCAATGCCAAAACCAAATCTACGCCCTTGCTTGTCATCATCGATTTGTGTGTGTTTCTGGTTCAGTTCAGTCATTCAATCAGTCTCTATCCTGCTCTGTTCATCCTATCTCCACAATAAACACCATCCTTCACCAGCTTGCGAGTGAAGGTCCTCTCTTCCTTCTCTCCACACACCACGATTTGACACTTTGTGGTGATGCCACTTCCTGTCTTCAAGGAAAGCTGGGATCTGGAGTTCTCACCTACTCTTCTTTTCTGCAGGCAGTTGTCTGTCTTGATAGGCAGAGAAACCAATGTTTCAAATGTTTCTGTGTCATCACTTGATGCTACCTCATTCTTCACTTGATCATCTAAACTGTGCAGAACAAACCTCATGATGTGTCTTCAGCACAATCATCAGTGCTCCACTGGCCTTGTCTCAAACTTAGCAACCTATCAGAAGTGTCGTCGGGGATAAGAGAATGATCAAACGCTAGGGACGATTCTTCCTCAGAGTTAGAGTAATTACACTCCTTATTCAATAATTGGGTTTGGTGACCAGATGACAATGTAGTAGAAACCTTTGACTCTTCCCTAAATCACCAGAGTGGGCTTCCAGATGTGGAAGGTTGAGCTAGGCATACGGGTGGTGAATCAGATGCCAAAGCTGGAGGGCAGGGAGACGCTGTCTGAAGTGGACAGATTGTTCTGATGAGTTTGAGATTTAAATCCATTTAAATCTGCTTATCTGGAGCTAACATGGGGTAGCAGCAAAAGAGGGCTTCGTTTGACAATGAAGCCCTCAGTATGTGATGAAGTCAGTCTGATCTATGCACTATCATGTCTCCTCAGGCCAGCAGGAGGCAGAGCTCGAGCAGACGGGAAAACACTGAGCTGGTTTGCTCCATTCTCAGTGTTTGTGTACATGAAGGAGAGATGGCTGAAGTGAAAGGAGCTAAAGGAGCAGAAGAGGACCTCATCTTTCATTCACATTCCCATCATAGACAGCTTAAGATCAGCTCAGTCAAACTCAGTTTTCTACCAAAGACACAAATCTGTAAACATACCTGACTAACACATTCGTTACAAATGAGACCATTAGTATGTGAATGTGAATCAAAGAATTGTCACTGAAAAATATCCAAAAGTTTCATGTATAAGTTGATTTTGTAAGTTGAGCTAAAAATAATGCACAGCTGAAGTAACCGTGGAACGTGGATCATTTATACAGCCATGACTATCATCATGTTTCTAAGTGCTTTGGCTGATTTTAGTAGCGTACAAACACAAAGGAAGCATTAACTTCTATAACAGCTTTAGATTTAACTTTTACAGTTTTAAGTGTGATTTTCATGAATGAAGCTCAGCCAAGCCATCACAGGCCAAGACTGCTTATTTTTCCATAGTTGTTTGAGTACAACATGAACCAGACTTCACAAATCATTAGAAATAAACATACAAGGCAAAATATCTATCCTTCATGTTTTTCCACATATCCATTCCTGGGTTGTTCATGAGGCCAATGTCACTCAGTGTGTACAGAACCAACGAGATAGGTCCAAAGACCGAACCTCGGGGGAACCGCAGAAGAGGATCCAATATTAGCAGCAAAAAAGAAAAAACTACTGTGAATGAGAAGAGAACAACTCCTGAGATGATCCAAAGAGGCCAACGTGATTTTTCAGTCAGGATACCGTCATCAACTGTGTCAAAGGCAGCAAGACATGGCAGTACAGAATACTCACCTGGATCTGCATCAAGGTTCTTACAGGTTCTAAAGAACATCACTTATAACCATCATTTCACTAAGCTTATACTTCTGAGGTGTTCAATTATAATTTAAGGAGAAAATTTCCTCAGACAAAGGTCCAGAATATCATAATTCAGTCAATATATTTTAAAATAGCCTGACTGCTGTGTGTTGATAAAAAGCATAGAAGAAGATGCCAGTGGGTGAATTATGTCCTTTCAGAAAGACAGCTACTGTGATGAAATCTACTCCCCACAGACAAAACTAGACTAAAGCTCTCGCTTTATAAACCCTTTGTGTTAACCGTGGAAGTGACACAGTAAAGTTATATGTAGAAAGGATAGTGACTGATTTTATTTTGAGGTTTATCTTGAATTATTTTGTTATTTCACCTACATCAGAGATATCAAACTCATTTTACATCGTGGGGTCCATACAGGGCACTTCGATCATTTAATAATATATTTAAATATATAAGCAGCTCAATTTTCTGACACGATAAAGAAACACTTCTATACTAAATGAGAGACATATTTCAGCGTCTGACTCTATGGTCTTAAACCTTATAAAATAAATGTATTAAATTACATTAAATTAAAGTTCTGGTTGCTCACTGCTTGGACTATCCTTTAATTATAAAAGAGAAAGTTTGGGGGGGGGGGGGGGGGGGGGAGTTAGTGTGAAAACATTAAAACAAAACCCAGGAATTTCTAAGGTAGATCACAAAAAGGACCTTTTCTGCCATTTAATTGTTTATTTAGTACTTTAGTGTGAATGGACACAAGGGGTGTCGTCAGCAGTATGAAAACCTGTAAAATCTTTTAAAATACATTTAAAGGTCAACATTTAATCTTTCCTTCACATTTTCCAAAGCCCTGGTGTCACTACTGAGAGCAGCTGCATCCTGCAGCACCGAGCTGCCACTGTCTGCAAACTTGTGGAAATATAAAGACTCACTCACTGCTGTTAACACTTAAATATCAAATCAATTTTCACCTTCATCCTTTTTCTTTATATTCCCATTTCATTTTACGGAGTTTCACCAGAAGAATTTTAACAGTGTGACCACTATAAAAAAAAAACCCTACTCATAGGAAAACAAAGGAAGTTGGTGTGAGTGGTGTTCCTGGATTGTAGGACAGAAGTTAACAATGTTATCTCAAAGTTCCTCAGAACAAATTCTCAGGAAAATAACCTGGCACTGTTTAAATAACAACTTATAACCATTAGTATGTGATGAGTTTTAAATCTCCTGTGTGATGAAAGCCTCAGCTTCATGGGAACAAATATTATCATTTTATTAGATGTTATTCTTACCTGTAGTTAGACACTGCATCTTGTAATGCTAATAGTATTCAAACAAAACTCAGATTATCTCTGAGGTTAAAACATTTATTGAATTTAAATGTAATTTTCTTACAATATCTTTCTCTGTAATCTGACAAAAACAGCATCTGGTCTCCACTCCACATGTTTCTTACACACTGCATGTTGTTCAGGGTCCTGCTAAATCAGCAGGTAGTACTACTTCCTTTACACGTTACTGTCATCATCTGAACTCGCTCATTTCAGGCTGTGGAAGCTGCCAGGACACACTGCTCCTCAATGTTTCACTGTGAGACACTAAGGAAGCTCTTTGGTTTGTTCTATGTAGCAGTGCCTTATATCAAAGATAAAAACATTAAAAAAAAACTATGTTCACAGAAATGAAATACAGGGTAATTCGCACACACACACACACACACACACACACACACACACACACACACACACACACACACACACACACACACACACACAGCATGGTCAGATTAAGTTGTTTTTACAGACAATAGCAATGAGGCAGAACCACACAACAAAAAAGTAATGAGTAAAAGACATTTCCACAACAAGTTGTTTGTCTGTGAAAGTTCTCAGTCATCCAGGTCATCGTAGTCTAAGTAGCTTGGAAAGAAAAGCGTCTGGACTTAGGTTGTTTGAAGACAGAAGAGCCACCTCGTCAGGCCAGGACTCTGCAGTATATTTACACCTACAGGCCAGTGGACACTCCCTGTCCAAGGATGAGGATGTTCACATCCTGGACAGGGAGGAACGCTGGTTTGAGCGTGGAGTCAAGGAGGCCATTTATGTGAAAAGGGAAAGACCATCTCTGAATCAAGGAGGGGACCTAAGGGTACATCTTTCACCATCTTACAATGCTGTGATTGCAGCCATTCCTCAACTCTCTGTGAATGGTACTCATGGCCATTGATCAGTGGTCTTTGATCAGTGGGTTTTGGTCAGTGGTTGTTGATCAATGGTCATAAGAATTTGCATAATTAAGATTAAGGAACTGACCTCCCAGCCCTTTGTTCACTGGGCTGGTTTCAGTCATTATGCAAATGTACTGTTTATAAGATCGGGGAAACCTACAGTCAGCTGAGACTGAAGAAGTCACTTGGATGAGTGACGAAACGTTTCTCCCTCAAAACGCTACGTCCAGATGAACAGAGTCAACTTTTGGAAAGTTGCTTGAAGACGTTTCACCTCTCATCTGAGAAGCTTCTTCAGTTCTAGGGTCAAATGGTGGAGAGTCCCAGATTTAAGCCCTATGGGAGTGAACCCAAGACGGACATGGACCCCCTAATGATCCTCTACCTAATCATATGAGCCAAGGTGTGAAAACGAGTGTAGGTCACAACCAGCCAAGGTTTTGGGTGAGCTCATTGTGAAACCCAACCGCACCCTATCATGTGATTTCCCGAGGTCAGATGGCCCATGATGTGAGTGGGCGTTAAGGCGTCTGGGAAGGGATCTCAAAACTGGATTATAGATGGCGGACAGTTGTGTTTACATGTTAGAAGCTTGACTGTTTTATGTGGCCAAAGAAAGAAAAAAATAAACTGGCCTATTAAAGAAAAACTAACTTTAGCAGGGCTCTAGACTAAGTTTTTGCCATGGCTGCACTGGTGCGCATAACTTTTTTTCTTAGGCGCATCAGCCCAAAAGTTAGGCGCACCCAGATTTTTCAACTGCATTTCTATAATCCATTCAATTCCTATTCACAAGGTCACAATTCGATTTGATTCAATTTAGCCTCAGACAGTCATAAATATTATAATTCTGATCATTTATCAGTACTGATCCATGTGACACTTCATCAGAATTGTGAGCATCACAGCAGATGCCTTTGTGTCAAAGTAACTGAGAATAAAACACAGAAAAACATGAAGGAGATTTTCCTGGTCTGGCTTTTTATAGCAGATAACCTTAAAATGTTCTGCAATATTCTGCAAATTTGCATAATTTTAAAAAGTTTACATTTCTTCAGTATTGAACAGCAGAAATTAGGCTTTCTTGTCTGAAGACATTAAAGTAAAAAGAAAAAGAAAAAAAAAGACAGCGACCGACAGTGCTGTAAATAACGATAGACTGGCAGGTAGGCGAATGAATAATGCAGAAAATGGAGATTTAAGATGGGAGAGTGTTCTTGAAGTAGAGAGAGCAGTGCAGGACGTGGGATTTTATCGTGGTGGAAGCAAAAAAGCAAAAGTAAGAGGAAATTAATGATGAGATTTCTCAAATGTGAATCGTAGTTTGGATCTTCTTTTGCTGCTGGTTCAGTGAATTTTGGAGAGAGACAAAACCTGCAGCTCAGAATTGAGCAAAAAAAAAGAGACCACAAAGCGATTCTGGCGTTTCTGGCAAAATACATTTAAAAGTTGATTCAGGATTTAATGAATCGACGTCACTTTATTCAAGCTACTCACCTCTCTCTAGCCACCTGCACTTTCAAACGTACATACGAAGGACCACAGGAATGTCTTGACCACGGCCAATCAGAGGTTTTGACGACGATAGGGGCATAATGTGTGTCTGTTGTAGACACACATCTACAAGTAGGTAGATTGTAGTGTTCAGAAGTGTGAGTGTGTCTTCTCACTGATAGATGGAGCACATGTTGAGTCTGCACCAAGACAAAAAGAAACTCAAAGGTTGAATTTTATTTCATCTGTAGTCTAAATCTGTAAAGTGTCTGATGTAAGTAAAGAGCTGACGTATCTGCTGGTTTCAGAGTTTGTCCTCATGAAAGTAAGCTAAAGCTCTGAAGCTCTATCTTCAGCTGTGCACTCACAGAGCAACCTTTCTTGTTCTTAGCTGCACAGTTAGTGAGCTTTTAAACAGGAAGCAGGAAACAATGGGCTGGCTCATGTAATATAATAAAATAAAACAAAAAACAACACATCATGGTATTTCCCTCGTGACCACGTCATGGATCAACAGTAACACCTCTTTTTTCCTGTGGTTTTCCTCACAGACTGATGATGTGTCTCAGGGTTCAGTGGCTCAACTTTATTGAAATGTTATGAAGCTCAAAGAGGAAGGCAAAAGAGGCAGAAGCTGATCATCTATCAGAGATAACTGTCTGTGATTCTGCACTTTTGTGGACCTGCAGCAGGTAAACACTGAGGACAGCACAGCTGATGATCAGACCAGAGAGCAGACAGGGAGACATCTACCTGGACATGGATCACCTGCTGCTGCTGCTGCTGCTGTGGAGCACAGGTAGGACTCTGACACACACAAAGGTAAAAAAGATCCTTCAGAAAATTTAGATTTTATTCTTTTCACAGTTATGTATCCTGATATTCCTTCAGTGTCAGATGAGTTCATATTAAGTGATGATGATTCAGACTCATGTTAATTTTACTCATGAGAAATGTTTGGCATCCCATTCCCTGGGAGGGGAGACGGGTAGTAGTATTAGTAGTAGTTTGAGAAATGAGAATGAAGTGTGCCGCCTGTAATCCAGTTTTAAAGGGAATCTCATCTTTCTCTAAAGCTGGAACTGAACAACCAGCTGAACACACTAAAGACTGTTTCCACCAGCTGGAGCTGATTTTAATCTCTAACAATCAACTCATGAACTTTAGTCCTCATTTTGTCATCATATTTTTTTTTAACAAACCAAAAATAAATTACTGTCATAATATCAGGAACATGTTCCTGAAAATGCCTCATTCCCTGAAGTGATAAAAATGGCAGATACTGCTGGGCCAGCTCAGATGGAGATTTATAACTACCTGGGGCCTTGTGGCCTGTTGGTGTCTGGATCTGTTCACACGTCGATGCTTACATAAAATCACAGTGGCTGAAAAATCAAAGGACATAAGGATCTTTTGTCATGGTCCTGGGTCGTGCGACCCAGTGTTTTGAGTTTTAGTCTATTTTGATGTTTATTGTTTGTTTAGGTTCATTAAGTTATTCTAGCTCATTTGTAATTATATTACCCTTGTGTTAAGTCTCCCTTCCCCTTCATGTGTTTATGTCAGTGTGTCTTATGTTGCCAAGTTCATGTTGTCGTTTCTGTCATCTTCCCCTGTACTCAGTCTCCCTGGTTCGTGCGTCTACCTGTCATGAGTCATGTCTGCGTGGTTATGTTTAGTTCATGTCATGTCTAATCTCCATGTTTCCTGTTTTACTTTGAAAGTCTGTATTCAATGTCAGTGTATTTAGTTTCACTTCTCCTGTCCTGTCTTTAGGTTCATGTGTGTCAGCTGTGCTCCCATGTGTGGCCACTTCCCCTGATCATCCCTCATGTGTATTTAGGCTATGTCCCATTTCAGGGTCTGCACGCTTGAAGTACGCGTACTACGTACGGTGCGTACTATAAGTACGAGAAGTGAGGAAGTGAGAGGCTTGTGAAATGGGACGGTCTAGCCTTCGTCGCGCTGTTCAGGCTGCCTAGCAACCATGATACTAACCGCGAGAAACGCGAGATTGTGTGACATAAATGAAGGAGAAAAAAATGTTTTGTTGGTCATTCATTTTTGCCATGACATCACTTTGATTAGTTGAGTATCTGAGGCTGAGACCATGGGACTGTAAAACATGATTGTTGGGCTTCATATCTGTACTGAACAGTCATTTCAAGAGTAGTGAGTAAATAACAATTAGCTCTTGTTGTTCATGAGACTAAAATCATCTCACTGTGGTAATGTAAATATAATATGGCCAATATTATAGTATTGTCAGATTATTATGATATATATATATATATATATATATAGAGAGAGAGAGAGAGAGAGAGAGAGAGAGAGGCTGAAAGTACAAACATCACTAATGTCACATAACTTTGTCGATATGTGGCCAACAGCAATGTTTTAATGTTCTTCGTTATTAAACATTCGCACATAAATAAGTGACGTCATATTCAGTACTTACTTTTGACAGTTCACTTTTCGGCTGCTCCCTTCTGCCGTATTTTGCAGCAAAATTATCCACACCCACCACCGCGCTATGAATTGTGGGATATATGGGACCACGAAGCGTGCACCGGACTACGCTTGATATTTGGGGAAATCGACGGCGCATTTGGAGTAGGCATTTGAAGTACACTTTGAATTGGGACAGCCGTCGTCGCGTGGCGGTGACGTAACCGCACTTAAAATGCGTACTTCAAGCGTGCAGACCCTTAACCGATTGAAACTGCTAACTTGATTTTGGCTCTTGCAAACTTTTGTTTATTTATGTTCCCCTTAATTTATTTTATTTTTTGTACTCACTTTTGTCTCACTGTCCTTGTCACTCTCTCTGTTCCTCATTGTACTACCACAATGTCATATTTTATGTGATCCCTGTTTTACTCGACTGTATGTCTAAAATGTGATAAATAAAGTTAAAAAAAAAAAAAAAAAAGCGTGCAGACCCTGAAATGGGACACAGCGAGTATCTGTGTTTCATGCAGTCTGTGTCGCGTCGTCTGTGTTCCCACCTCCATGTTTTCACGGTCAGTCTTTGCAGTTATCACCATAGTCTCTGAGTCGTCTTAGTTTGTCACAGTACTAGTTTTCCCAGTTTAGTTATAGTCTAGTTTAGTCACGCTATCCCTGCTGTATTTGTACACTTTGTCTTCAGCCATAATAAAGGCTCGCTTTCTGTTAAGTTCACTCCCGTCTACTCACTTGTGTACGCACCTGGGTCCATCACACATACCACCACACGGCCTGTCTCCGCAGACCGTGACATCTTTGGCCTTGCCTGCTGAGACTGTCTGCATGACAGTTCATGTAGTGGTTGTTCCTCAGGATTAAATCACCTTTAAAGTGAGTCATGGATTCTAAGTTGCTATTTCAAATTCTGAATTTGATTTTCACAATTATTTTCAGAACTTTTTTTTTCTTAGTTCCAAGATTATATATAACTGAATGAATTTAAAAGTAAATCTGTTGCTGACATTTTTCTAAAATGTATCAACAAACCTGCTTCCTGCTCCATTCAGCATGTGTGAAGCACTCTCTGGACTTTTAAAATTTGACATTATTTCGTTTTAGGATCACTGAAAACAAATCAATGAGTCTAATATTGGCTTACTGTGGTATTTTTGAGCTGGTGTAAATTTCAGGGAGGTTGTTCTGTCCTCATGTGAGCTCCAATCAAATTCCTTCTTCACACTGAATGGTGTTACTGTTTTCTCCTCAGGAGTTCAGGCTGAAGGAAAACAGAGATCTAAAGGTAAAAAGAGAAATCAGAGTGAAATGAAGAATCACAGATCAGCAGTCATTTCAAATTTTAAATTTGAAAAAGTAAATTCACTTATTTACTGACGACTCTCTGCTTTCTGTTAGAGCCTGATGATGTCAGGTTGGTGGGAGGAGCCAATCGCTGTGCAGGTACACTGGAGGTGAAACATCAGGGAGGATGGAGACCACTGTGTGCCTCTGATAATTCCTGGATGCTGAAAGAAGCAGCTGTTTTCTGTGAACATCTGGACTGTGGCTCAGCTGTTTCTATAGAAAAGGCAGACTTCTCACGCTTAGCTCATGCATGGTCGATCACACCTGACTGTGTTCTGTCCAGATCTCCTCTGAGGAATTGTGCAACAAGAAAACATTATTCTTACAAAATCCTTAAACTCATCTGTTCAGGTGATCATACTGATGAAATCATCTATGACTTCATATATGACAGAGATGTAAAAAGCTGTGACAGATAGTAGCTAGAACAGCCGCCTACATGTCAGAGCACCAGCAGCTGTTTATAGACAAGTACAGACACAAAGTCTGGTGGAGGTGAAACTGGTTAACGGGTTCTTACAGAACAGAGAAGACAGGAAGTGGGAGGAGCTGGGCTGACAGCAGAAACTAGAACAGAGCTCTGTAGGGATGTAATTCTGTGTGTTACTGAAGCACATTAATCACACCTGTGCAGGTACATACCACTTACATATGCTCATTTGAGTTGTGTCTAGTTTCTGAGGTTTTGTCACTAGAGTGGCATTTTTACATATGTTAGCACATATTCAAACCCTAGACTAGTTTCATCACCAGATCATCTGTCTGACCATCTTAATCAGCCACTACATCTCTCTCACATCTCATTGCTCTCCACAGATCTCTCCTCTTCTACCTTTAGACATCCTTTACTTGTGGGTCCACTGACCTCTTTCCATCTTTGCACTTATTTTGCACAAAATTGTGCTGTTTGCTAAACAAAGACGGATCCATTTAATTTAATATCACAAATTTAATCTGCCACGAGCCACACAGTTTAGAGCAAAGTGACAAACTAAGAGATGATGTTCAGGTAATTTACCAACAGGGCTGGAGTTGCTCTTGTTAACTCTAATCTTTAAAGCATGTAAATATACATGTGTATGTTAAATGCAGGCCTAAGGTGGCAACCAGAGGCATTTCAATGGGAACAGGCTTTAGTAACTGACAGGACCATAAATCACATTACAATATTTTTCAAATATATATATTTATCACTCAGTTTGAGTGATAAAAGGAATCATAAACATCTGAATGATTGATCTCTGTACTTTGACACTGCTGCTGGTAGAGGAATCAACACAGCTTTACTCCATTTATTTAGCAAAAACAATTATTAACATAATGGAGTAGTGTGTATGTGTGTGTCTGTGTGTGCGTAGGTCTGCTAATAAAAACAGTCACATGTTAGACAAATCCTCATGTGAAATTATAAGTTTAATTTGAGTGTAATATAAAAGTGTGATGGGTTGATTTTTGACATTTGATTTTACGCTCGAGGTCTTCCTGATGCAAAACTCCTCATTTATTTTGGCTCGTAAACACTTCATGTCTTGGATATCTGGAAGTTTGTGTGGAGGATTGATGTTAGCTCACCTTCCATCTTGTGTATTTACAGACCTGCTGGTTCAGCCAAACATCCATGCATTCTCCATGGACAGGGTTTTCAAGGCTCAGCAGCAGGAGCTTCAGGTGTCCAGGGGCTCCAGCTTCACCATCAGCTGCTCCATCCAGCCAAAGTACCCAAGAGGCTCTTTCCAGCTCACCTTTACCTCCTCCAACACAACATACAGCTGCAGCCAGCCAGCTGTCAATCACTCTGCCCACTTCCTGTTTCCTGCTGCAGAGCCCGCCCACCAAGGAAACTACAGCTGTGTTTATCACATCTACGTTTATTCTCATAACTTCTCCTCTGAGAGCCGCCAGCTGACCGTCACTGTGTCAGGTAAGCTGAAACACTCTGTTTACACACAGCTTAAGAAAAGACAATCATTGACAATCATCTCAAACTGCAGTGAACTACTGTTACAGACAGCCAAATACTTCATCGAGTGAGGGACTTTGCTATACTAAACACAGACGTTACCACCTAGTCTGTCATAAGATCCCTAAAACCCTAACAGGGCATTTTTGTTTCTTTTCCAGAGTTCATCTCATAAACAATGTTTACATTTTGCCAAAAAAAATATAAATTATGTGATAAAAGAATTTCACACACACTCCACAATAAAAAGAAATTTCTTTCACCGCAGTTTCTCCAACAATGAGTTTTTATGTGTATTTTTAATTTTAAGTTTTTCTCTTATTCCCATGTCCTTGTGTTATTAGTGCTTATTTTGTTTGCAATACAATCCTGTTTCTTTAAATAACCATGGCATAGATTTGTTTGTTTTTACTATGAGTACTAGTACACAAACTGTCATTCCAGAAATACTTTTACCCTTCCTAATGCCTTCAGCATACATAACATAAATATTTGTGATAAATGGTAAATACATTTACACTGAGTAACAGTGGGCCCAGTGGTAATAACCCCAAAGCTGGATAGACCGCCCTCAGCGAGAATGGGAAAGTTTTAGATGTAATAAATCTGATAGAGATCTGAGCCTTCAGCATATTCTCAGTACATTACATTAACATTACAGCTGCACATTACAGCTGTGAGACTTTAAACTACACTTAAACATTATCAGAGGCTTAAAGTGCATTCCAGTATCTGCAGCTTCAACTATGTGAAAGAGATTTAGCAGTAGATTAGGACCAAATACATGCGAGTGTCAGTGATAATATGATGCACAGTCTGTGCTGCTGTGGCTGTTTGAATATATAAATCACATTCCTTCAACAGCGAAGCTACATCAGGATGTATCAGGAAGTCAAAGAACTAGTGAAACTCCTCTCTGGTCACATTATAATCAAGGGATCTATTTGCTCTTATATCAGTTATTGCAGAATGTTTTAGATGCTACGTCAGGTGCCGTTCACAGCGTGCAGCTTTGATTTCGTTCAAAATCATGTTTTTCAGTTGCTGATGACTCTCTGCTTTGTGTCCAGAGCCTGATGATGTCAGGTTGGTGGGAGGAGCTAGTCACTGTGCAGGTACACTGGAGGAGAAACATCTGGGAGAGTGGAGACGGGTGTCTGTGTTTGACAGGATCCTGGACGAAACAGCAGATGAAGTCTGTGAACATCTGCACTGTGGCCCGTTTGATTATGGAGGACTCATAAAGTCCTCACAAACATCTGTGTGGCAAATCAGACCCGTTCAGGCTGGATCTGCTCTGATGGAGTGCTCAACATCAGAAAAGACTTTGTTCATCCTGAATCTCACCTGCTCAGGTAAGCTGATCACTGATTTCCTCTATGACAGTCATGTTTTCTGTCACTGAAACAGTCGGTGATCTCGTGTGGGCTGAACTACAAAGTTCATGGATTTTTTTTTTTATAAAGAGTGACCTAATGTGTCAAAATGTAATACAAAAAGGAAACAGTCAAAGATTTCTTAATTTTACTGGAAGTAAAAAGACTGATTCTAACAAACTGCATTTTTCCATCAGTAACTATGACAACAAGTGGACTTTTAATCTGAGACACTGAGTGGATTAGTGATCTTGTTTTACCCTACAAGAAAAAAAGAAGAACACAAAGTTTGGCTTTGATAACTTGTGAATGAATCTGAACTTGTTCAAAGCAGAAAGCTGAGAATCTGGACCCAGCTGGGTTCAGTCCACTAGTTCACGGTTTAAGTTTTTAAACCTTGGCAGGTGTGGTTGGATTATGTGTTTTACAGTTCATGGTCTTTTTTGGGTCCGGTTCCTTAGGAAGCAAAAAAAATGCTTTATTGTTTCCAGACGAAAACAGAAATTTCCAAACACGAAGAAGCTTCTTCTTTCTGCTGTGATGTATATCCCACAGTAATCTGTTCTCACTTATTATTTTTATGTAGACATAAGCACATTTATACAGTGGTATATTTCTTTCTTTAATTTTTCATTCATTTAAACTGCATAACACTTTTCCTATCAGGGGTCAATAAAATGTTTCTGGTTCAGTGTAATGAGCTGGCATAACTGGGACTGAATGAAACCATCTGTTAAATGAGACTGGACTCATGAAACTGAGATGACTGTTTTCTGTCAGTTCCAACAGATCCTGCAGCTTCTACCGTCACTGTGGTCGTCCTGCTGGTGATTGTGCTGTTTATGATCACTGCTCTATATTTCTGCTGTAAGGTACTGAAAAGATCTGAAGCCTGTTTCTTGCATTGAAGACATGATCAATGCATTCAGTCTGACCTGTGCTGTCATGTCTATCCAGGCCAGCAGGGGGCAGAAGCCAAGTGCACCTGACAGCACTGAGCTGGTTTACTATAACTTCAGTGTTTGTTCAGCTGAAGGAGGGCCGACTGAAGAGGAAGGAGCTCAGAGAGCAGAGGAGGATCTCCATTGAGATCATCTCACATCCAGATGAATTTCTTAGCTGACACACAGCCGTCCATCCTGTTGAATAACACAGCTGTTTTCTATTGGACACAAATCTGATCTTAAACTACACTGGAAAGTCTACGAGAAGCTAACTGGATTGGATTGGACTGGACTGATTATTGTCTATTTACATATCAATATATGGTGTAAGCCTTGAGGCCAGACTTAGTAAAGTAGAAATCTGTTCTGATATCTTGATAAGATCAGTTTACAGATTAGGATGCAGAGAAGGAAAGCTGGAAAACCAGCAAAGTGGTAAGCTTGGATGAGGTAGAGGAGGTCTCTCCTCTCTGTCTGAGGACAAAGCGGAACCAAATCCGTAAAACTTGGGAGAAGAAGGAGCTTGACAAAAGAAAAAGATAGGAAGTGAAGGAAAGAAGGAGGGTTAGAAAGTACCCGTCCTCACTCAAGAGTTGGTTGATGGGTTCTTTGTTCTCTTAGAGTTTTGGAAGAAAACAGAAAATAAATATGAAAACAAGGAAAAACCTATATATGTTTTTTACTTTCGTCCTTTCCAGTTCCTGCTGCAGGGTGAATTAATAAGATTTGCAAACAGTGTAAATACGATAATAACATAAATCTGAGAAATTCAAAGGGGCAGTATTCCTGGAACTTAACAAGTGATTAAGTAATGTAAACCATCTTATCAGAAACATCCCCAGAGCTGACTCTCAGGAAAAATAACTGTTGAGATAATATTTTCTGAAGCATTAATGTGTTGTCAGGTTTAAATCACTCGTGTCATGACATGAATAAAGGTTATATGTGACTGAAACCGTAGAGTTTGAATAAAATCATCACTGAACTGTGTGAAAAAGGGACAGAAAAGGATGTAAATGTTTTATTTTCTACACCTTTAACTTGTAAAAGGGGAAGGAAAGGAAACAGAAGGTGATAAGAGGACAGAGATAATGTAGGATGTAAAAGCAGGAAGTTAAACTGAATGTTTAAGAAATCCTGTGCAGAGACATCACAACGATGTTAATGGATGATATTTTGATTGTTTCCAAATAATGAGGCACACACTGACCCAGGGCCATCAGGAAGAACACTGGAACAAAGCCAGCACAGTGACGTTAGCACTGAGACCTGAAGGTCAAACCAAGATGCAAAGTTTGTTTGTTTTTATTGAATATTTAAAGGGTGAAACAGTTGGAACAATGTGTTGGGCTGTTCACTCTAAAATGCTCCACACCCCCTCTTGGATTACAAAAACAAAAAGTCTGATTTCCTCCTCTGAATCTTTTCTTTATGTAGGTCTCTTTAAATCTGTACATGGCTCCTGCTCATGTCATATTTATAATTCATTTTAATAACTTAGCAGCTCCGATGTGTTTCAGACAGATTTCTGTTCATAATCAAAGGTTTCTGCATATTTAAACCCGTCACACACAAATCTGTGATTTAAAACCTTTATTAGGAATCATGTTCCTCTCAGCAGTGTTACTGAAGCTTGCTTAAAACAAACCATCACCTTTACACTCGTCAGCAAATATCACCTGTAAAGAACTTCACTCAGTGGCCACAAATTATTTTGTTAAAAAAAATCAAATTAAATTTCTGAACCTTTTGTTTACCACAAAATATTCTGAGTCTTTTTCTTTGATGACTAATAAGCAGAAGAATTTTTGCCTTGGTGGTCTGAGATTAGGGTTGGGAATCCATTATTAATTCTGCTGATTGATCCAGTTCTTTATCTTGACTCAGCTGTGTAACAAGAAACAAGTTCATCTCTGCAGATTTTCAGTGTCAACACATCTGCTTCATTATCTGATGTCGTGAACAGAATACTTCCTACAGGTCAGTGACTTCAGTGCAGATTACAGATTACACAGAGCTCTGAGCACGTCTCAGTCTGTCTGTTGGCTCATTGCATCATGTTAAATTTTAATGCACCTTTTCTTAAACTGTCTTCAACACTGAGAGTAAGTGAATACAAGAAAGTAGCCTTTGAACAATTCCAACACTCTTACTAAAAAGGGAATAAGACTGAACCAAATATGGAACACATGAAGTTGTGGTCCAGAGGCAGGCTTGTCCGCTGCCTTTGAGACATTCTTATTTTATTAAATTGTCCTTTTCACCCTGGCGCCAGCAGGGATTAGGTGGGTGATTAGACTCTCTCTCCTCAGGGGTTTATACTTTGAGTTTAGGGTCTTAGTGATCTCCCTACAGATGTGAATATTTAGAATGGAATGCAAACATGCAGTTATACATTTCCAAACCATTGTCGTCCCCCCCCCCCCCCCCCCCCCTCCTCAGAAAACTCCTTTTTTGGTTAACTTATTTTAAGAAGAACATGATAAAAATGTTGCTGCCGTTTCCATCCCTACTTGAAATAATCATTTTGAAGACATGTAAACTACCACTGTATGATCTTTCTTCCCCAAATGTAACAGTGCTCCTTCCTGTCTGCCATGACTTATGCTACCGATGTCAAATGCCATTAAATATATATTGCTGCTGCATGTTGTCACCACCTGCTGGGATCAACAAAGGAACTATTTCTTTTGATTTGAGTTCAGAGGTGTACTAGTTTCCTATAAAGCTAATGCTTTGCTGACTGTAAGTAAGATGGTGTTTTTCTTCTTTTTTTATGCATGCCTACTTCATTAAAGGTACTTTTTGCAGAATTTAATTAAACCTTTCCCCACCAGGGGGCAGCATTTTACCAGTGGACACATGCTGCTGTGCTGCCCTGCTCGGACTCGGCTGCAGCAGAGTGACAGCAAAGGTGTCTTCACACTGAGAGTTTTCAATCATTTTGGAAGGTTTAAAAATGTAAACACATGAATTTACGAGAATTACATTTAATACAAAACACAAGGTTCCTGCCTGTAGACATGCACATCACTAAAGGACACTGCTTAGCCTTAAGGATTCAGTTCAGGTACAATTGAACACTTTCCAGGTATGGGGAAAAAGTCTAGTCTGACAGTCTTCAAGGACAGAAATGGTTTGAATAAGATGAGATGAAACAGTTACTGACATCTCCTATGTGAATAGCAATGGAACCAGTTGCTGATTCTGACTACATTACTCATTTCCAGGTCCAAAGGCTCCTCAGCTCGCAAAGCAAACACATTCTAAGGTTTCACTGACATTTTAAAAATTGTCCAAATTCTTAAATTAGAATAATCATTGTGTTGTTCTCCCATATGACGTCTTAAGACTTAAAAAGGTAACATCAATGAAAATGAGCATCTAAATATTTTAGTGGAATTAGAAGTTATCAGGAAGTTAGCTTTCTAGTTTCCATTTAAAGATGATATACCAGTTTCTGATTTTAGTCTTCCTAAAAATCTAAATCTCACGTTGGACGCTATAAAAAAAAGAGTCACCTAAATAGCAGGAACATTTGGAGTGTTAGTGAAGCTCAGCTAGCTGATATATAAGGATGTGCAACATTTTGGCTAGGCAAATATAAACAAATTAGCAGCGTAAAAATGGAGGATGAGGGTTAATTTGACAAATGACTTGTGAATACTTAATCGGATCCTCGCTCCAGCTCAAGATGCTATAGGTCCGCTCAGTAACACTGGGTCCGCAGGTAAAACATAGCTCTTTTAATTGGCGCTCGATTACTCTTTGCTTTCTCGAATGACTTCGTATGACCCTGAACAAAAACTGAACTGCAGAGCTGTAATTGAATGGTGCGAAGTAAAACTGAAACCATTTAAGAGCTAAATTTAAAGAAGGATGGAATGCAATTCAAATTAAATTATTCATTTTCAAAATATAAAATTCAGTTTCAATTTAGTGATGATCATTTTCAAACCAATACATTGGATTTCAAATTAGGCTAATTCAAATTCAGTTTCAAAAGCTTTTATTCAGTCTAAGCAATTTAAATTCAAATTTAACTTATTCAAATTCAGATTCTGATGGCACAAAGTCCTACCCATAAACACGTCATATTTAACTAACATCATCTTCAAATGAAGTCTCATTTTGTTTGATCAGCAGAATAAACAGCAGTAGGTTTAAGAGCAGGTGTCTGTGCCTCAGGAGATGAAGCAGATCATCTACTAATTGGAAAGTCAGTTAGTCACATGGACTAACTGACTAACTGACCACTTCCTCTACATGGAGGACATCACGCTGTATGCCAAGAGTGAAGGAGACATTGATTCACTGATCCACACTGCTATGGAGTATCAAGGTAGTCCAAACTGAGGGGATTGAACTACCAGAATACAACATTGCAGACATCGAGGACAGCTACAAGTACCTGAGAATCCCAAAGGCAAATGGGACCCACTAAGAGGTCGCTAGGAAAGCTGCAACTACCAAATACCTGTGGAGGATAAAATAGTGTGATAGTGAAGTGGTCAGATACCCTGCTGGGATGACAAACTGGCCAAAGGAGGAGATAGAAGCAACTGACGTCAAAACAAGGAAGCTCCTGAAGTCCCAAGCTAGGTGAGTGGCTCCAGCAGATCCCAGGAACAACATCCAGGATCTCTGTCCAGCAAAGATACTGTACAGGACCCTCAAGCTCCCACGCCTGTGGGAGAGGACCCGAGCTTCAAGGGCCCAGAGTGCCCGCAGGGAAAGTGGGGAATTTCTGATTTTATATATTTATATAAGGTTGCCGGTTCGAGTCCCGGCTTGGACAGTCTCGGTCGTTGTGTCCTTGGGCAAGACACTTCACCCGTTGCCTACTGGTGGTGGTCAGAGGGCCCGGTGCCGCCAGTGTCCAGCAGCCTCGCCTCTGTCAGTGCGCCCCAGGGTGGCTGTGGCTACAATGTAGCTTGCCATCACCAGTGTGTGAATGTGTGTGCGAATGGGTGGATGACTGGTTGTGTAAAGTGCTTTGGGGTCCTTAGGGACTAGTAAAGCGCTATACAAATACAGGCCATTTACCATATATTTGTTCTGCTGTATTTCTTTTGAGATATTCTGCTTTATTTAAGATATTTTACCACAGGTTGTGTCTAATGTTTCAGGTGTTTAAATAAGTCATGATTTATTATGTCATCTCATTTGTCTAGTGCCTCCTTTTTTATGTTTTGTGATTATTAATGTTCCTCAGTTTGGTTAGTTTCTGGTTATTTGTTATGTGTTAGAAAGCCCACTGTTTTGTTATGATTTCTAGTGTTTAGGTTTTACTGTGCCTCCCTTGTGTCCCCTGTGTTACCTCTTGTCATCCTTGTCAGGACGTTCATGTATTTCCTTTGACAGTCTTGTGTGACTTGTTCAGTGTTTTGGAGTTTTGCTTCTTCTCTGTCTCATCTTGTCTGATTAGTCTCAGCTGTGTTCCCTGCCTGTCCACCATTCCTTCTGTGTGTGTATATGTCTGTATCCCAATTCAGGGTCTGCAGCCTTAAAGGCTGCATTTTAAGGCCGATTACGTCACAGCGGCGCGCCGAAGGCTGTCCCAATTCAAAGGCTGCTCGAAATGCGGCCCTCACATGCGTCCTTCATTTCCCTGAATTTTAAGGCTGTGGCAGTGTAGACTTCGTGGCCCAACATATCCCACAATTCATAGCGCGGCAGTCGGTGTGGATAATTTTGCCGCAGACGGCAGAAGCGGAGCGGCCGAAGAGTAAACTGATAAAAGTAAGTACTGAATATTATGTCACTTATTTACGTGCAAATGTTTAATAATGAGGAACATTAAAACATTACTGTTGGCCACATGTCGGCAAAGTTATTTGCCATTAGCGATGTTTGTACGTTCAGCATTAATTTGGTTTTAAAGCCTTTAAAATATAATAATACAATAGTCGACCTTAATCTTACAGAGAATGTGATGATTTTGTGGATAATTAAAGTCAGTCATATATCCACAAACACAACAGGCTGAAAGTCAGTGATGCTGCTCGGTTTGCAGTCCTGAATATCACGGCACAAGCAGGATTCACTGCACTGTTAATGTTAGCTATGTTATATTGCTGCCTCTGTTCGGTGGTGTCGAGCCAAACGGACTTTAACGTGTGTTTGAACGAGCTGACGGTTCACTCGTTAAGCTGAAAGAAAGATGCTTTAATCACAGGAGTCACACATGTGTCCACTGTACCAGCTGGGAACTCTTCTTGTTTAGCACTCGTAATAACACAAACACTAAATCCTCCTGTTTGTAGCAGTGTATACACCTGAGACTGTCACCTGTCTGTCTGTCCTGCACTCTCTCTCTGTTTCTTTCTCTCTGATTGTGGAATAAAAGTATGAACATGTATTTATAAGTTACGCTTGTGTTTGAATCCTGCAGCTTATCACACATTTGATTTCTATGTGTGACAACTGCAAGTGTCCAGAGTGAGGACAGACTGAGGGACCCACTGCTGCACATCATCTGTGAGGCTTTGCACCCCTGATGATCCACCAGGACAAACTCAGCAGTTCAATTCAATTCAATTCAATTCAATTTTATTTATATAGCGCCAAATCACAACAAAAGTCGCCTCAAGGCGCTTCATAGATACAGAGAGAAACCCAACAATCATATGACCCCCTATGAGCAAGCACTTTGGCGACAGTGGGAAGGAAAAACTCCCTTTTAACAGGAAGAAACCTCCGGCAGAACCAGGCTCAGGGAGGGGCGGCCATCTGCTGCGACCGGTTGGGGTGAGAGAAGGAAGACAGGATGAAAGACATGCTGTGGAGCAGTGTGTGAGGAAGAGGAGGAGGAAGAGCCAGCAGCAGCTGACAGATGGAGAGAATAGACAGACTGTTCCCTGTTTGTGAAGGACTGCTAGAAAAGTTTAGAATAACTAATTGTCTGTCCTGAATGAGTTTTATTCTTATATGAGGGCGAGAGAGGAACAGAGAGAGAGAGAGAGGAACAGAGAGAGAGAGAGAGGAACAGAGAGGGGGAGAGAGGAACACAGAGGGCGAGAGAGGAACAGAGAGGGCGAGAGAAGAAAAGAGAGAGAGAGAGGAACAGAGGGCGAAAGAGGAACAGAGAGGGCGAAAGAGGAACAGAGGGCGAGAGAGGAACACAGAGGGAGAGAGAGGAACAGAGAGGGCGAGAGAGGAACAGAGAGAGAGAGAGGAACAGAGGGCGAAAGAGGAACAGAGAAGGAGAGAGAGGAAAAGAGAGGGCGAGAGAGGAACAGACAGAGAGAGAGAGGAACAGACAGAGAGAGAGAGGAACAGAGAGAGACAGAGAGGAACAGAGAGAGAGAGAGAGAGGAACAGAGAGGGCGAAAGAGGAACAGAGAGGGCGAGAGAAGAAAAGAGAGAGAGAGGAACAGAGAGGGCGAGAGAGGAACAGACAGAGAGAGAGAGGAACAGAGAGAGAGAGAGAGGAACAGAGAGAGAGAGAGAGGAACAGAGAGAGAGAGAGAGAGGAACAGAGAGAGAGAGAGAGGAACAGAGAGGGAGAGAGAAGAAAAGAGAGAGAGAGAGGAACAGAGGGCGAGAGAGGAACAGAGGGCGAGAGAGGAACACAGAGGGAGAGAGAGGAACAGAGAGGGCGAGAGAGGAACAGAGAGAGAGAGAGGAACAGAGGGCGAAAGAGGAACAGAGAAGGAGAGAGAGGAAAAGAGAGGGCGAGAGAGGAACAGACAGAGAGAGAGAGGAACAGACAGAGAGAGAGAGGAACAGAGAGAGAGAGAGAGAAACAGAGAGAGAGAGAGAGAGGAACAGAGAGGGCGAAAGAGGAACAGAGAGGGCGAGAGAAGAAAAGAGAGAGAGAGAGGAACAGAGGGCGAGAGAGGAACAGAGGGCGAGAGAGGAAAAGAGAGGGAGAGAGAGGAACAGAGAGGGCGAGAGAGGAACAGAGAGAGAGAGAGGAACAGAGGGCGAAAGAGGAACAGAGAGAGAGAGAGAGGAACAGAGAGAGAGAGAGAGGAACAGAGGGCGAAAGAGGAACAGAGAGAGAGAGAGAGGAAAAGAGAGAGAGAGAGGAACAGAGGGCGAAAGAGGAACAGAGAAGGAGAGAGAGGAACAGAGAGGGCGAGAGAGGAACAGAGAGGGCGAGAGAGGAACAGAGAGAGAGAGAGGAACAGAGGGCGAAAGAGGAACAGAGAGAGAGAGAGAGGAAAAGAGAGGGCGAGAGAGGAACAGACAGAGAGAGAGAGGAACAGAGAGAGAGAGAGAGGAACAGAGAGAGAGAGAGAGGAACAGAGAGAGAGAGAGGAACAGAGAGAGAGAGAGAGAGGAACAGAGGGCGAAAGAGGAACAGAGAGGGCGAGAGAAGAAAAGAGAGAGAGAGAGGAACAGAGGGCGAGAGAGGAACAGAGGGCGAGAGAGGAACAGAGAGGGAGAGAGAGGAACAGAGAGGGCGAGAGAGGAACAGAGAGAGAGAGGAACAGAGAGAGAGAGAGAGGAACAGAGAGAGAGAGAGAGAGGAACAGAGAGAGAGAGAGAGGAACAGAGGGCGAAAGAGGAACAGAGAGAGAGAGAGAGGAACAGAGAGGGCGAGAGAGGAACAGAGAGAGAGAGGGGAACAGAGGGCGAAAGAGGAACAGAGGGCGAGAGAAGAAAAGAGAGAGAGAGAGGAACAGAGGGCGAGAGAGGAACAGAGGGCGAGAGAGGAACAGAGGGCGAGAGAGGAACAGAGAGGGAGAGAGAGGAACAGAGAGGGCGAGAGAGGAACAGAGAGAGAGAGGAACAGAGGGCGAAAGAGGAACAGAGAAGGAGAGAGAGGAAAAGAGAGGGCGAGAGAGGAACAGAGAGAGAGAGAGAGGAACAGAGAGAGAGAGAGGAACAGAGAGAGAGAGAGGAACAGAGAGAGAGAGAGGAACAGCGAGAGAGAGAGGAACAGAGAGAGAGAGAGAGGAACAGAGGGCGAAAGAGGAACAGAGAGGGCGAGAGAAGAAAAGAGAGAGAGAGAGGAACAGAGGGCGAAAGAGGAACAGAGAAGGAGAGAGAGGAAAAGAGAGGGCGAGAGAGCAACACAGAGGGAGAGAGAGGAACAGAGAGGGCGAGAGAGGAACAGAGAGAGAGAGAGGAACAGAGAGAGAGAGAGAGGAACAGAGGGCGAAAGAGGAACAGAGAAGGAGAGAGAGGAACAGAGAGGGCGAGAGAGGAACAGACAGAGAGAGAGAGGAACAGAGAGGGCGAGAGAGGAACGCAGAGGGCGAGAGAGGAACAGAGAAGGAGAGTGAGGAAGAGAGAGAGAGAGAGAAGAAAAGAGAGGGAGAGCGAGGAACAGAGAGGGCGAGACAGCAACAGAGAGGGAGAGAGAGGAACAGAGGGCGAGAGAGGAACAGAGAGGGAGAGAGAGGAACAGAGGGCGAGAGAGGAACACTGAGGGCGAGAGAGGAACAGAGAGGGCGAGAGAGGAACTCAAAATTTCATATTCTCACATCATGTGAGAGTTTATTTGCTACATGTTTAAATCCAACAAAGCTAGATATATTAAGTAACTTAAAGAAATGTTATTTGAATGAAACTCCAAAAGATTTCATGACTGGACTAAGCACACAAATTTTCAAGATCCTGGCAACACCCCTGTCTTAAAGACATCAAGGCCTGAATAAACTAAATTGGCCTTAGCACTCTCAGGAATATGGTGACTAATTAGATGCTTTCTCTGGGTGGCATTACCTTGGCCTCCAGTAACACTGAGGTCTCTTGAAGTCATTTTTTGACCAGGACGTTTTTAAAATTCTTCCTGCACAGTGTGTCTTAAATACTCAGGCCCCATCTTATCTTAAAGATTTCACTGTACTTTATTATCCTAACAGAACACTTCACTCTCAGACTGCAGGCTTACTTGTTGTTCCTAGAGTACTTAAATGTAGAATGGGAGGCAGAGTCTTCAGTTTTCAGGCCCCTCTTCTGTGGAACCAGCTCCCAGTTTGGATTCAAGAGAAAGACACTATCTCTACTTTTGAGATTAGGCTTAAAACTTTATTTTTTGATAAACGTATAGTTAGAGCTGAATTATGTAAAGCTGAACCAAAACGTAGTTGTGCTTGTATAGGTTCAGGCTTCTCATGATGCATTCACCACTTCCCCTCCATCCCCTCTTTTCCATCCTGATGTGTTTACATGCCACCACTGAACATCCTTGAATTTTGTCTTCTCTCTCCCAGAGAGAGAATATTGTCCCCTCTGTCTATTTGGGGGCTTTGCCACTGGTAGGTGCAGTGTGATGGCAGTCACAGATGGAGGTCGTGGTGATCTGACCCCAGCTGTTGAACCTAGCTCTTAGGACATAGAATCTCACCTTCACAGAGAGAGATGCCCTCAGTCAGAGGTGGAAAGCAGTGACAGGCATTCTTGTGTCCCCCTGGCTCAGTGCCTGTAAACTGGGGGTTTCCTGGTGGATAAAGGATTTTTTTTTCCCCCTGTGTCTTTGGTTTGTGGAATGGGTAGTGACTATTGTTTGTACTCAATTACCAAACAACAGCGCCCCAGTGACGGACTTCTGTGCCAGCCACAGTTTGTCCATTATGAATATCACATTTGAGCGTAAGGGTATTAATACATGCACGTGTGTTGTGCACCAGGAGGAACCCTGGACCGACACCTAACAGTAGCAGGTTGCTATTGCCTAGCCTGCGAAAGTCCTTCCATGTTTATGACTGCATAAACTTACACTAAGTTATCACCTAAAAACTGGAGAACAGACATCTTGATTGGTAGTACAATTAACTATAAGGCAAACCATAATATTAGTCAGATAATTACATTGTGCACCAATAACACAAACACGGTCGAGAGGTCCAGTGTTCAGTTATGTTTTCTTTAGATGTTAAAGAGTCACAAACCTCGTACTGATATAAACCAATACTGACACTCCCGATACAGTATCTAATAAAAAATAAAGAAATGAACCAGTGAAACTCTGAGGATCACAGTAAAAGTCCCTCACAGATTTACCTAGGAAAAAAATGAAAAAATGCAAAAGTAATACACTGAATGTTTGACCTTTGAAACAATGGAAGTGAAGCGGCAGGGGGAAACTGTATGAACACATCAGGACGTCTGACTGGAATCAGGAAAACGAATTTTACGGATGCTGTTCACACATTTAATGGGCTGCTTATGATAATGCAGTATATCCAGGCACATGCAGAGGGGGGAGTGGAAGGGGGTTGATCACCTGCCCCTTTCCTGATGGGTGCCCCAAGTGCCCTTTTCTTGAGGTAAATGTTTATTTATTTATTTTATTTTATTTTTTAAAGTGTGTGTGCGTGTGGAGTCCTGCCTGTGCCCCTCAACAATAATATTTAACTATTAATCACATTTTGCTAAATAAAAGGATCCGGAGTCCATCAGTCACCTGACTGCCATTAACCAATGATCGCCCTTGACCGCACTGGTTACGTACTGGGAAAGAGCTCTCAAAGAGTACGCACATTTTTTGCCGTCTGGGCGGTGCAGAGCTGTAGGAGAAACAGTTAGTTGGGAGACGCAGACTGATGCAACAAAAACCAGTAAGTAGGGTTTACAGCGTACACTGTAGTCTATAGCACACAAGAGTGGTAAGCTGGCTTGTGGCAAATGATGAATGGAAACAAATGAGCATGCTGTGTGTGTAACAGCGCGACAAACATTACCTGTCCTTTAAGTAACTGCACAAGTAGTGCTGGTCATAGCTGATAGCTCACTGGGTAAGGGTGTCATGGGTCTGTAGCGCTGTCCACTGTTTTAGGGAAGATATTTAGTTTTAAAGTAACTTCCAGGGCGTTTCCTTGCTTTTCTGGAGGGCTTATATTTCACTAAAAATATTTAATATGCATATCCACATAATTATGGATTTATTTATTTTTTAAACACTGTATTTTAAAGAAAATACATTAAGAAACAGATTATATTAGATTCATATTTCAAATAGGACAATATGCTTATTTTACAGCAGCAACAATACTGTATCTCTACAATTTAAAAATTTAATAAGCTTTCTGCCTGCACAGAGTGGATAGTCAAACAAATTGAATCATCATAAATACTTTTATGTATTACTTTATGTATATAGATTTGTTGTTTTTACTCATGATATAACATTGTCCCCATATGTACTGTAAGGACAATGTGTCCAGACTGGACAATGTGTCCAGATGTTTAGCAGCTGTGTGAGGCTGCTAAAGGCAGTGGATCCCTCACCAGCTGGAATATAAAGAGCACAGGTAGCAATAACATATGTAATAGTTTTTGCATTGCAGAGTTATTCCAGTATAAAAAACAATAATAAACACAATTGCAATGTTTTGGTTCTACAACATTTTCTATCATTACTTTCTTGTGGATTAAGTGGAAGAGTTTTTAAGTGTGGATAATTAAATAATAGATGGATGCAATAGCAAATTGTGCCTTTTTCTCAGATTCACAGTGAGTGGAGAGTGATAGCTGAGATGAGGAGATGGAGGAAGAGAGACAAAGAGTGATTCACAGGAGGAGCCTAGTTTATTTCTCACAGTTTTGTTGCCTTATGGTTCCAAGCGCTGTCACCAATCTTTGCATTTTATTATTATTTCATAACACTTGTTTAATCAGCGACCATTTCTCCTGTGGACTTTTTACAGTCTACAGTCTCAAATCAACACAGCCCTGCCCTCCAGCACTAGCAAGAACAGCAGCAACATGTCAACAGCAACATTGTACCCATCGGGTAAAACATAGGCTACGTTTGCTTTGCATTGTCCCCTTGAAACTGTTTGCACACTTCTCTGTGTGAATTCTTATGCCCTGCACAGTTTTATACCTGTTACACATGGTGGACTACAATCACTTTATGAGATTACTTAAGTTTCAGTCATTATGCTCCTACTTCATCACCTCCACCCTGAGCTGCTCTTTCACTCTGTCCTCTGCAACAGGATGTGAGGATTTCTTAATGCTGCTTCACTTCAAAAGAAACAAAATGCTTTGCAGCGAAGTTTCAGTTTGAATTTTGATTTGATGTTTCATATTAATGATTTCATTTCCACACTGCCACAGCTCTGCCCGGCTATCATAGAAAATGTAGCTTAATACATATGAATTAAAGATTTAGTGTTCAGATCCAAGCTAGAGACAGGAAGTTTCACTTACAGGTCAGTTAATGTCCATCACAGCAGCAGGCGCCCTGCATCAGGAAAAAAAAAAGGCTCCTGCACAGGTACACAGGTGTTTTAGGTAATCACAGCTTTTTCTCTGTTCTTTGGTTTTAAACACCTTAACTGAGAATAAGATGGTCGACACTGACGTTTCAACACTCAGCAGAACTTCCGAAGGACGGATGTTTCGAAACACAGCTCAGAAGTGTGGTTCAAAACACGGTGGTCACGTGACCGTGTGCCTATGGACAGTGGTCACATGTCCGTGGTTTCAAACATAAAAAAACATGCAGAAAGTTTGAGTTGTAACTCTCATCATCCGCTTTTTTTTTCTGCTGTATGGGCGGAAACTGAAGGATTATTCCTGCTACGCACAGAAAGCAAAATAAACACATCCTCATATACATAAGATTTATTTCTAACGGTTCTCAGTTTTACTCTCTCTGACACCTCAGTGTAAGCACACCCTCAGACTGTGGCAGTAATAAATTAATATTATTATTATTATTATTATAAAGAGTAAAGCTAAAAAAAAAGTTTCATCCTCTGCTGAGGAATGTGTTTACTCAGGTTGATTAGATATCTGTCAGTATGAAATGGGCGGATGTGATTGGTCATAATTAACCCAGATGGGGGCGTTAGAACGACAGCACATCGAGTCTTTTATTGAAGTCTTTATTATTGAGTTAATTGAATTTTTTTTTTTTTTTTAAACAAATGGCAGCTTTTTTTGTTTAACAACGTGTAAAACAAACATCATGACCGTGAACTCACAGAAAGTCCGTGAGACATTCGGGATTTGAGTTTGTTTATTCAGCGCTTCGAAACCTGAAAAGCTGTGAGGTCATCACAAAAACAGCAGCTTTTTTCTCACATTATTATTTCATGTATAAACTGAGTTACTAAACAGCTGAAAACCTCATTCATGTTATTTTTGCTGAGGTTCGCTGCTCACAGTTAGTCTTTAATAATCTGAACATTTTTCTTTCTTGATTTCTGCTGAACATGTCAATCATACCTGATATATCTACTGTACAATATAAAGCGCCTTGAGGCGACTGTTGTTGTGATTTGGCGCTATATACAAATAAAATTGAATTGAATTGATACCGTCATATAATAAATACTCCTGTTTAGAATTATGCAGGGTTTATTTTTTTGAATCATTGTTTTAAAGAATGACATTTTCATGACCTGACAACAGCAAAGGCTGTCCAAAATTTGAAGGCTGCTCCAAATGCGGCCCACAAATGCGTCCTCCTTTTCCCCAGATTTGAAGGAGGGGTCTGGCGTATCCTTTGTGGCCCACCCTATCTCAGGATTCATTGCGAATCGAAGGCTGAAGAATGTTTTGGGGGAAAATGGCAGACAGTCTAAGCGGTCCAAAAATAAACTTTTAAATATAAGTACTGGGTTTTTATGTCACTAAAAATATCCAGTAGAACAGATGTTAGCATAATGAAGAATCTTCAAGTAGGCCAGTTCCTTCAAAGGATGCAGCCCCTGAACTTGGACAGTTTTACACGTCACATCATTGACGGAAATGCGTTTTAAATCGCTGAAAGCAGAAATTCAGCCAACATGAAGATGATCGGAAACCTTTTTTGAAGTCATTGTTTGAAGGCTTTTGATTGGCCAGCATTTCTTTGTGGTTAGGGTTATATAGCTAGCTTTTTTTTGGCCTGCTCTTCACAGCACTTCGAATCATTTTGGGTTTTTATGTGTGTGCTTTCATGTGCACAGTGATATAAGTAACCCTGTTTAAAAAAAAAAAAAAAAGACTGAAATCTCTTTGCAGGTGAACACGTGGACAGTCTGACTGATCCACTTTGTCTAAACTCAACAGCTCCAGCAGCTCAAGGTGAAGCACAAAACTGTGATCCTGACAAGGAGCCCACTGACTGCAGGTTAATGCTCAGCTCCTTGTTTTCAGTCTTTAGATCTTTGCATGATGACAGATTCAAAACCATCCTTCTTTTCATTCACCCTGTCTGTTTTCATTTTATTCATTTCTTATTTTATTATTTTTTATCATCAACATCCTTTTAAACGTTTGGATGAATGAAGATGCAGAGTCAGGAAGTGTCTTTAAAATGTTTGAAAACGTAGTAGGAAGTTCTCTGCTCCATCCACTCTTCCTCACTCTTGATTCCATTTTCTGGAAGTCCTTTGAAGTGAATGTTTTCCACTGTGTTGCAGTCTGCTGACATCGATCAGGGCTCTATGAGAAACAAGTGTCAAATCTATTGTTGTTTCTAATTACAGCTGCAGTCATATTCATCACTTTTAATGGTGCAGCAGGTGAAGGTGATGATATTACTGTTCCTTTTTTTAAAAGAAGATTTAAAACAAAAAATAAACTAAATAATCTGTTATTATTTTCTAATAAAGGAAATGTGTTGATTGATATGGTCTGATATGGCCACGGACCGGTTTTTGCCCGACAATATTTTCACGGACCGGCCTTTAAGGTGTCGCGGATAAATACAACAAAATAAAACTAGTACCGGTACCGAAAAAAAAGATTTATTCATAACACACGTGAAAAGACCCAAGAAAACCGAGTTAACGATAAAAACGATAACAAAATAATGCTGAAAACCGATACAAACCCTGAAAACCATACATTTCACACCTGAGCCTCAACCAAACGACTCACGGACCGGTACCAGTCCGAGGCCCGGGGGTTGGGGACCGCTGTCCTAAAGAAACAACAGCAGCGCCTTCAATGCTGCACACAAACAGAGCAGCAGCGCCCCCTGTTGCAGAACCCAGAACTCCCACTCTGAGCTTTGACTTCTCCAGGCAACCTTCTTTTAGTATTTAGAGAATTCAAACACACACTTCAGAGTCACTTTACTAAGTCAGAAACCTTCCTAACCAAATCTACTGAATCCATTCTCAAATCCATCCAGCTAATTCAGCGTGTGCACATCTTCTTTAATACAGCAGTGAATATACACATGACTGCTGAGAGGGCACCATGCTGACTCACCCTTAATGGATCCAAATGCAACAAAAGCTGTAAGAAATAAATTGTGAAAATAAATGTCAGTAGTCTGCAGACTTTTGGCAGCATGTGACTCTGCAGGTAAATATGCTGAAGATTAAATGGAATAAAACTGAATGACTAAAGTAAGCTACAGTTCTTCAGAGTTTGTACTTACATGTAGTATTTGAGTAAAGACACTTTCAGGATGCTCTGCTGGTTCTGGATGAAGGTTTGTTCCCGGCCCTGTGCTGGAATATTTAAGTGACCTGTTTGTGTTTGCTTCATTCACACTTACGTGTAAAGATGTGATATGAATCGAGCTTAAGGTCCACTCCGCCTTCTTGAAGGTGGGACAGCTCAAAGTTCAGCTGAACACGCTCTTCCTTAAATGAGATGGTCTAATCTGAGCTGCAGGTTCATAGTCCACCTGAAAAAAGCCCAACACTGAAACACTCATTTCATTTTTAAACCTTCTAAGGTTTTTATTCTAACACATCGTTGGTTAGACAGCAGATAAATGCTTTCAGTCTTCACTCAGGAACATTTTACTTTACTTTAATATTTTTAATTTAACCAATAAAAGCTTTATTAGTCAGTGAAAACTGAAGCCTTAGACTGCTATTCATTGTAAAGTCCAGCAGGGGACGACTCCTCCGGTTTTCTAAAGAAGCCTTATTGTACAAAAGCCCATGAAAAAATGATCCTGCTGCTCACTGTGACGTCAGTAAACCCTCTCCTGGTGAATTTATTCTCTGAGATGCTTATTTTGAGTCTTATTGGATCAAACATGAAGTTGTACATTTTGGTCACATTAGAGGCTCAGAAAGCACGTCACCGTTTTTACATCTGCTGATTTAATTACTGACTTGATGACTGAATGAAGGTTTGTTCATGTTCATGTCTCTTAATGTGTGAATGTTTGTCTTAGAGAGAGCTGACTGAAGTGCAAACATGCCTAAAACAACAACAGTTATTCTGAACCAGTAACATAACACCTGTTTGCTCCACAGTTTTGAGTACCAGGTGAAATGAATGAATCTTATTCTGTGGTGTAAACCTTACACTTATGCTTTACACTATAGCCTCTTGATTTTTAGTTGTAAGCAATGGAAACGACTGCAGGTGGTTTTAGTGGAGGACTAGAAGATGATTGTGGGAAAGATGGATGACCCCTTATTAAGAGCTTTGTTGTTCCCCTCAGAGGACTCTCATGATCAAGTTTGCATGTTTGTGGCAGATGCAAAGAGCAGCTGCTGGCTATGATCCTGGGTCAGTGTGGTTATGTAAGTGAACCTGCAGAACAAACACAGCAGGGCCAGTTGAAGGACACTGCAGGGCCACGATAACGAGAGGATGGTACAAGCAGACGGGTTAAAGGTTGTCCACATGCCCATCACATGACATCCAAAAATCAGCTGATTACTGAAACTACAGGGTGGGCCATTTATATGGATACACCGTAATAACATGGGAATGGTTGGTGATATTAAAGTCCTGTTTGTGGCACATTAGTATATGTGAGGGGGCAAACTCCTCAAGATGGGTGGTGACCATGGTGGCCATTTAGAAGTCGGCCATCTTGGATACAACTTTTGTTTTTTTCAATAGGAAGAGGGCCATGTGACACATCAAACTTATTGGTAATGTCACAAGAAAAACAATGGTGTGCTTGGTTTCAACGTAACTTTATTCTTTCATGAATTATTTACAAGTTTTTGACCACTTATAAAATGTGTTCAATGTGCTGCCCATTGTGTTGGATTGTCAATGTAACCCTCTTCTCCCACTCTTCACACACTGATAGCAACACTGCAGGAGAAAAGCCAGCACAGGCATCCAGTATCCGTAGTTTCAGGTGCTGCACATCTCGTATCTTCACACCATAGACAATTGCCTTCAGATGACCCCAAAGATAAAAGTCTAAGGGGGTCAGATCGGGAGACCTTGGGGGCCTTTCAACTGGCCCACAACGACCAATCCACTTTCCAGGAAACTGTTTATCTAGGAATGCTCGGACCTGGCACCCATAATGTGGTGGTGCACCATCTTGCTGGAAAAACTCAAGGAAAAGCCAGCTTCAGTGCACAAAGAGGGAAACACATCATCATGTAGCAATTTCAAATATCCAGTGGCCTTGAGGTTTCCATTGATGAAGAATGGACCCACTATCGTTCAATTCAATTCAATTCAATTTTATTTATATAGCGCCAAATCACAACAAAAGTCGCCTCAAGGCGCTTCATAGATACAGAGAAAAACCCAACAATCATATGACCCCCTATGAGCAAGCACTTTGGCGACAGTGGGAAGGAAAAACTCCCTTTTAACAGGAAGAAACCTCCGGCAGAACCAGGCTCAGGGAGGGGCGGCCATCTGCTGCGACCGGTTGGGGTGAGAGAAGGAAGACAGGATAAAAGACATGCTGTGGAAGAGAGACAGAGATTAATAACAGATATGATTCAATACAGAGAGGTCTGTTAACACATAGTGAGTGAGAAAGGTGACTGGAAAGGAAAAACTCAATGGGAATCCCCCGGCAGCCTACATCTATTGCAGCATAACTAAGGGAGGATTCAGGGTCACCTGGTCCAGCCCTAACTATATGCTTTAGCAAAAAGGAAAGTTTTAAGCCTAATCTTAAAAGTAGAGATGGTACCCCATATACCACACCAAACCATCACTTTTGTTGGTCCAGCAGTCTTGGAGGGATCCATCTAATGTGGGTTAGTGTCAGACCAATAGTTTGTTAACTTCACCATTCACATAAAAGTTTGCCTCATCACTGAACAAAATCTTCTGCGTGAACTGAGGGTCCTGTTCCAATTTTTATTTTGCCCATTCTGCAAATTCTGTGCACCGATCTGGGTTATCCTCATTGAGATGCTGCAGTAGCTGGAGTTTGTAAGGGTGCCATTTGCGAGTAGCTAATATCTGCCGACGGGATGTTCGACTAATACCACTCTCCAGTGACATGCGGCGAGTGCTACGCTGTGGGCTCTTGCTGAATGAAGCTAGGACAGCCACTGATGTTTCTTCATTAGTGACAGTTTTCTTGCGTCCACATTTTGGCAAATCCAACACTGAACCAGTTTCACAAAACTTAGCAAGCAGTTTGCCGACTGTAGCATGGGAGATGGGTGGTCTCGTAGGGTGTCTTGCATTGAAATCTGCTGCAATAACCCGGTTACTGCATTCACCAGATATCAACACAATTTCGATCCGCTCCTCACATGTTAACCTCTTCGACATGTCAATGGCTGTGAACAAAGAGAAACGTGTAAATAACTCATGAAAGAATATAGTCACGCTGAAACCAAGCACACCATTGTTTTTCTTGTGACATTACCAATAAGTTTGATGTGTCACATGGCCCTCTTCCTATTGAAAAAACAAAAGTTGTATCTAAGATGGCCGACTTCTAAATGGCCACCACCCATCTTAAGGAGTTTGCCCCCTCACATATCCTAATGTGCCACAAACAGGACTTTAATATCACCAACCATTCAAATGTTATTACGGTGTATTCATATAAATGGCACACCCTATATTTTCTTTTCCTTGTCTGTATCCACCAAACACCTGACTGCTTTATTAAAACTTATTTTGTGGTAAAGTTACCAAAATAATTGCCAGGAGGTCCTTCAAGACGTGCTAGGAGGTGAGACTGGCCTGCACAGATGTTATAACCTTTCATCAGGAATGTGTGAATGGCTGTTTACACCTGTGAGAGCTTAACCTGAAAGCTTGCAAAACAGAAGCGTCTCTTTCAGAGGTTTCATTGTGTAATGATGCAACTGTGACATCTATGCAGAGAAGCTTCCATGTCCCATGTTTAATAAATGTTGAAGAAAGGGTAATATCTACAACCTGCAGGACACCGATCCTTGAGGCCTGGGGTTCCCCGCCCGTGACATTGAACATCTTGTTAGGTCATGATGCTGAATACTGTTTTATAGATCACGCAGGCTGACACGCATTTTGTTTGTTTTTTTAAATATAAAATCCAGGTGAGACTTTGTTCACTTTTCACTGATTCTTTGTTCAGATTTGAGTGAATGTCTTTAGCTGCAGGTCATCAACTCTTTGGAAAGGTGTGCGCGTGTGTGTAAACATAAACCAGACTCCAGCTAAAAAACATCCACATTTTATTGTTCTGTCACTCAGGGGTAAGACAGAAGGCTGTTGCCACAGAAAACATTTCACCGTCACATTACACCAACTTTAAACATTCAACTTTATTCACCGGCTTTCCTTAAAACCCTCATTAACACACACTGTTCACTTCAGACACACGATTCCCTCCAACACTGATCGGTGCGTACAAAAATACTTTTTAAAAACAGGAAATCGATGCACACACTTACACACATCTAAATGAACATGTAGCTTAAACAGAGTTTGAGAACTAATCCATGAACATCACTCATCACAGCACAGGTGGTAAAAATCACATTTTCCAGGTCACCTTTCTTAAAAAAATAAATTATGTTGTCCTTACCAGCTGCTCTTAGCAGACGCTAAATTAATCAGTGACCGATGTCAGAAGCACTTTCCTGCAAACTGATGTGCAAATCTTTGCATTACTGTGAAAGAAAGCAGAAACATTAAAGCTGCAGCCATCCACCCCACAGTCAGACCACCCACCGACTGTCAGCTTCTAAAAGCAGCTCATTTCTGTCACCCAGACAAAAATCTGTCATTAAGACTTAATTCAGTGAGAAATAAAACTGATGATTATCTGCAGGCAGGTCATCCTTTCACAAATCATTCTTTTAAATCATCCAACTTACCAGAAGGTGCAGCTGAGACCCCGCCCACCTGACCTCAAACATGCTCCCTCACATCACTTGAGATTAGCCCCCCCAGGAAATCTGAGTCATCCTAAAGTTAAGCAGCTTCTAGTTTTCATCTTTAAACTTGTTTCAGTTGCTTCAGTTTTTTGTTTCCTTTTCCTATTTTTTAAATTTTTGATTAGTGAAGCAGATAACTTCATGATGAAGATTGTAAGAAAACAGAAGACAACCCAAACACACAAAGTTTCTCTGGCAATTTCTGAACCGTTTCTATTTTTGAAGCATTTCTAAAGTTCATGTTTTAAAGCCAAGAATCACCTAAAACCACAAAGCCCCCCCCCCCCCCCCCCCAAAAAAAAGATCCACTCTTGGAAGACTTCCTCACCCCTCCCCCTCCTTAGCACTGATGTGAATCTAATGTGATTCAGCATTGGCATTAACAGATGCATGTTTGTAAAAGTGACTCTGCATGTATGTGCAGCATGGCAGTGCGTGCTTTAAAAACAGAGCAAGCACGCTCAGTAGTACGGGCCGATGTTCTCATATCCGGCATAGCCCGGCCAATCAGGGAAGATCCCGTGTGAACACGTGGGGCTGCCATATCGGTCGAAGTGAACCCCATAGTTAAAGGAGGGCCTGCTCCAGGCCTGCTGATGGCCCCTCCTCATCAAGGACCACGTGATGCTATAGTTGTTGCCTTGGTTGCTGTCCCAGTGCTCGCAGCCATCCACCTGGTAGCAGACGGCAAACTCGATGCGCTCATGCGGCTTCAGCTCGCCGGACAGAGACACTTCGAAGGAGAAGGTGTCGTGGTGCAGGCTGGGATAGGAGTCCTTCATGTACACACAGTCTACATCCGTGTGGCTTTTCCACGAGTCAAAGGTCACACGCACCTTCACTGACTTCTCGAAAGACATGTTCCTGACTTTGACGGTTCCTGCGAACGCCTTCTCTTTCAACAGGCAGTGCTCGAGGCAGACGAGGTTCTCCTCCAAGCGCTGACGGAACAGCAGGTAGTCTGAAGCAGGCTGAGCGAAGCCCAGCACCAGCCGGTCCTCCTCGGCTTTGAGTGACAGAGCTGAGCTCAGCTGCTCCTGGATGTTCACGGGAATGTCGATGGGGTCACTGAATGGAGAGAACATCTTCACCCGGGTCAGAGCCAGGCCTTTGTGGTCGGCAAAGGTTACGCGCTTTTTGGTTTTGGTCCCGTTTTCGCTCATGGATCTGTCGTCCTGGAGCTCGGACTGATCGAGGAGGTGTGAGTGCTGGAACCTCAGAGCAGATTTACAGGTTTTCCGAGGCTTCCTGTAGGAAAAGTCCTCTTTGGAGAGGTACAGGGGCAGGGTCATGTCGATCGGCATGGTGGGCTCTGGAGGAAGCACGCACAGAACACTGAAACACAGGAAAGAGCACTTCTGTTAAAATAATCTTACTCCATTTTAATATTTATCATTAAACTGAAAGCTGACTCAAACTGTATGCTCTTTGTAACACCAGGACGTTAGTTACAGAGCAACGGGATCAATCAATGCAGATAAACCTGGATTCTTCTATGGAAATATAAGTGGTTTAATTTTTGCTGCTCACTCCACATTAGAAACTCTCACTTTATTACAGGTGACAAATATCCAAATTAAGTCATATGGACAAACTGAAAAACAGTGCAAGTCCATCATTTACAGTAAATGATGTGATTAAGTCACAGTACAAAGTTCTCAGCACAACAAGAATGTCATCACAGTCTGTATCATATTCAAAAAGTACATTTTAAAAGTTTAAACTTTATGATCATTTTTTTGTAACAAAAGTGAACATAAAGAAAATCAATGAGTGCAAATCATTTATATGCAGATTGAACAGAGTGTGTCATGGTGAGACCACTACAGATTTCACCACATTTTACCTGTAATTGTATGGTAATGTATGTCATGCATGTTTGTGGAACAGGTGACCCACGATGCTGTAAGTGGTTAGATTTCTGTATAAAAGCTCCTTTAGCGGTTTAAGTCCTGCAGCAACTGTGTCAGTGTGTTCTGTCCCTGAGGCTCTGAATACAAGTCTTTAATGTGAGTTTCCTATGTGTTAGTTCATCGCTGTATTATTGTAGTGCATGTAATTTCCAACTTGACCACATTTTACTGCAAACTGATAATAGCCCTTTTTAAAAATTATAATTAAGATGCAGTAAAAAAAAAAACACCAGTTCTAAGCTCCTAAATTTGACCCGACGATGCTGTAAAGATTCAAACTCAAAAGCCATACTTACTGATGTATTTTATATATTTCTTTTAAAGAGAAAAAAAAGTGAAATTGTCAAAATTTCAGGCTAAACACGAAACAGGTGTAAACTACAGATAACAGCAACAATCCTCATATCTGTCATGAATTATGCCCATATTGGGAAGAGGGGAGCAGAGTCTCTCTCTTGAGTCTCTGATATCACATCCAGTAAATTTTCTGTCTGACAACATCTGAAGCAAAGCAAACAGTGACAACAGCAGTGAAGACTGTAAATATCCAGCATATCTTATCTGCACAAACAGTTAATCAGGTCAGTGAAGACAAAGGTGGAGCTCATCTGCCTGAGCCCCTGCAGTAAATCTGACCCTCGTTAATCCACGTCAGGACAACAATGGGATTCTGATCCTTCTCACACAGACAGACACCTCAATCAGGAGCTGTGACCTAAACCATCTCATTGTTAAAGTCTTTAAAACACACAGGAAGAAACCTTTGACCAAGTGACTGACTTAGAGTCTGGTGTCACATACAGCCAGTCATCCAGGTGGCGACCTGTACACAGGTGTCTGTGCTGGCGACCTTCATTAATGGGAAAACATTTAGAGTCTGAGCAGACTTCAGATGATGAGATATGGAATCACAACATGATATATTTTCAAAATACAGAAATGCAAAAGCAGCATTAGAATTTCTTTTCCAGTAGCACAGCTTAAGGTAAAAGAAGAAAACAAAACTGAGCATCTACAAACCAGCATCAGTGAAACAAACGTTATCCATCAGGAGGGAAACTTTAGCTTCCTCCAATCTGCTTACCTCTAAATCTGACTGCAGCACAGAAGCACTTTAATTATAAGTGTCCTTTAAACCTCCAAACATGACGGTTAAACAGCAACATCAGTTAGCCATGAGAATAATCGGCTGATGTGAACGAATGTAACACTAGTGTTTGTCACCGACTGTTAGTAAACAATCACACTGTGAATGTGATGCATATTAACAGACTATTGAGGTGTTTCTAATATTCTGACACCCTAGTCTATGTACACAGAAGTACAACATAAGAAACAATGAATGACAATATTTAATATCAACTAGGGCTGGGCAATATTATACCGTTCACGGTAATACCGGTATAATGTTGGGCAACGATAAGAAAATGAAATATTGTGATAGAATACAGGTAAAAGGCGCAGGGCCTTTGTTTTCATACGCACATGGCGGAAAAAGCATGGCGGAGAATGAGAAGGGCGAAAGCGGATTGTTGAATGAAACGGATGAACCAGAATTGGTTTGTAAAAATGCTGCAACTTCAGTGGTGTGGCACTGGTTTGGCTTTCGTTCGTCAGATACACAACAAAGCTCTTTTTTTGGTAGAGCATGCTAGCGGACCGTCGTTATTACCATGTTTTTTGGAAAATACGGCACACTTAAAATCAATCCTTTGATTTTTCTGAAAATCGACAGTGCCCCTTATAATCCCGTGTGCCTTATGTATGAATTCTGGTTGTGTTTACTGACCTCGAAATGAGTACGAATTTGCTAAGCTACAAACCCGCACCGCTTGATGGATTGTCGGAGCATTACGGCGATTGTAGGCAGGAGCCTCGCGGAGTGATACGTACTGTGCTTCAACATAATATTACCGTATTGTGTGTGTATAACCTCTTTTTAAGTTCCACTGGAATGCCTTTTGGTTAAACTGTCAGCAAGGAATTTGCATTTGCACTGTTAAATTTTTATATAACTTCAATACACATAAAAAACAGCAGCTTGTTTAAGTGAAAATACATTGTTTTTTTTGCACTAATAACGTTGTGGAGTTGTAAAGTATTTTGTCTAGTGTCAATTATATCGTCAGTTATATCGTTATCACAAATTTTCAAATATATCATAGTATATCATGATAAATATTTTTGGTCATATCACCCTGCTCTAATATCAACTTCAATTATGAGTTTGTGATAAACATGGCTGAATTGCCAAAAATACTTGAAAATACTTTAAATTTCTAAAAATAAATCCTTAACAGTCTCTTCGTGTTGTATTTAACTCAGACTGGACAGGTGTACCTAGTAAAACGCCAACTTAAAACCTACACTAACACAGTTGCATTCACGGTGCCCCCGCTCATCAGGTGAAACGGACTTCAGTGAAAACACCTGAGCAGCAGGAGCTCCACACCACAGACACATTTATCTTCAGGTCAACACCAGCAGCACACTCACTCTGACGCTTCACCTTCAGGTGTAGCGGAAGTTTCGTCACACTTCCCTGTCTTGCGAGATAAATGGTGCCACAGGTCACACACCCTCCAGGTCACCACGTTGTGGTCACCTTCCGCCATGTCCGTGGGTTTCATTCATTCATTTACCAAAAGCGTGAAAACGTTTGTAAAACCACAGCTTTCTGCGGCCCACGCTACGTCACACACACACACACACACACACACACACACACACACACACACACACACACACACACACACACACACACACCTGAGTACGTATCGATGTTTGATGAGAGAACCGGCAGGTTAAGGCAAACAGGAAGAAATTAAAAGAACGAAGAAAGAAATGAACAGTCTGAGTTTTGTTCTACAGAGTTAGAGAAGATAAATAAACTGCAGTCTTAAGTCTTTAAACACTGAAAACCATTAATATTAATACTTGAAACTTAAAGAGTTTGGTTCAAAGCAGTACACTGTTAACCTCAATCATGAAAAAGAACTGCAGACACACAAACTCGCTGTATCTGAACTTTTACTTCCCAGTGTAACTGCATGATGGCTCCAGAGCCTCTTAAAGGCTTCATTTATGACGTCATCAGAACCTAACCGGGCCTCTAAGGCTCTGGACTCTAGTGTTCACACCAGAACTTCAGTACCATCAGCGTTCAGCACCACGGTCTTACCTGGAGCTGCTGCCGAGAACCATTTGCGGTCTGTCCGGTTCCGTTGTGCCGTCACCGCGCTGTGCCCTGGTCCTGGTTCCGGGTCTCTGTCCTAGATCTCTGAGGATTCTGCAGCAGCAGCAGCCCTCTGCTCGGGCGCTAACTCTCGGCTCACACTAAAACCGGTGAGCCGCTTTTCTTCTTCTCGTGCCTTCAAACGGCCACGCCGCTTTCACGTGGACACGCGTCCACAGCCAATCAGAGAGTGCACTGACGGAGTGGTCGGCGGCGTGGCGCCCTGCTGTCAGAGCCGTCTCTCCGTGTGAAGATTGACAGAAAGCCGTAATTATTTATCGAGTTATTTATCGTGGTTCGTAGGGCCCAGTTTAGCGCCTCGTGCTGTTTTAGTAAATTAAATGTAGATTAAATAAAACATCATCCGCTTACTACCTGGAAGCATGAATATTAACCCTGTAAAGGTAAAACTTCACAAAAATACCTGGAATAAATAAATACATTAAAAATATATTAATTTGCATGTATATTTTATAATTTATATCATATTTGCTACATCCGACATTGTTTTCCAATTTATTTATCTCTTTATGTGAAACTTATTTATTATTATTATTATTATTATTATTATTATTACTACCTATTTTTCGGGAGGAATTAAACTTATGACGTAGAACTCTAAAAAACTCAAACTGGATTAAATATGATGCAGCTGTTTTACAGAGTTCAGGCTCATATTTTCGTGATTTTAACAGTTTTCTCTTAAGGCCTGTGAAGTAGTTCTACTTAAAACTTTAGTTTAAACTCTTAAGTTTTCAATATGTGCATGTTTGTTTTTCAGATTTTCTTTGGTGTAAAATTTAAAAAGGAGCAATAAAATTTGTATATTTATGTGAGAAGAAACTAAAGTGAGACGCAAAACCTGCTTACAAAAAAGAGGAAAGACTCAAGTCTTCACTGGGCCAAAACACGTGTGAACATGTATAACATTTCATGTCATTTAGATTCTGTATATATATCTTTGTTTTGTTTTAACCTGACCACATACATGAGTGCATGTACACATACACACACACATATATATTTGTATTTCTACATGTAAATGCAAGAATACATATCTTTATATATTGGCTTGTTGTATATATCTGAAATAAAGAATAAAAAAAATAAAGAATAAAAAAAATAATAACATCTGTAAGAGACAGCTGGAGACATGTAACAGCAAACTGTGTCTGCAATGTCTGTGGGTCTCTTTGCCTCTGTTTGCATCTGTGGGTTTAGGATGAGTGGCGGTCTTGGGGTCATTGCTGCAGCACTTGTGGGCTGCATGTGCAGCTGGACCTTTACACCCATCACAGACACACTGAATGTTTTTTCTGTAATTCTTCTAAAAACATGAACACACACGTGACATTTTCATATTGATTTTCTTTTAACATGAGCTCACTTTGTGTCCATGTAACAGTGCTTTGTGTTTTGTAGGAAACCACAACCTCCCGATGCTGAACAGCTGACAGCTTTGTAAATAGCAGCTCTGATTCGGGAATCGATCCCAGGTTAGAGAACAGGCTGTGTTATTTTGGTGCTTCACCTTAGCACATGAAGCACAGCTGGAACACACACAGGCACAGGTTACACCTCAGTGCTGTCAGTGAGGTGCGTGGAGTTTGCATTGGTGGTGTGATTAAACAGGAGATCTGAAAACATCACCACATCCGCTCTGAGATTATAATCTTTACTTATTGTTAATTTTTTTTTAATCTAAACAGCTGATTGATTATCTGAGAAGACAGTTCCTGGTGAAGTTTATGACTTTACAAAACCGTCCCTTTCACTCTCTCACAAATCACCCTGACCCTTGTCTCCACCCACTCCACCCTGCCTCCACTCTCAGACACCACCTGTTGTTTTGAATGGTTGACCCCATCTATTTAAACTCCTCCACCTTCCCTTGCTCTGCTCTTGCAGCTTTAGTGAGGATCTTCACGTATTTAAAGGTTTTAAATATTAACTATTATCACTTTTGGCATCTTTGACTGTAAATTTCTTTGTTTTTATAAACTAAACCTTTTGTGTTTTTGTTGTTGTTGTTGATAAAGTTATCTGATTATTATTATTAAATTAATTCCATCAGAAGAAGATATTAAAATAGCAAATATAGTAATACTACTACTGTTGACATTTCGTGTTTATACTTTTAATTCACACTTTTTTGGTCTTTATGTTATAATATAAAGCATATTGACTGAACGTTGTTGTGAATTAGGGCAATATAAATAACACTGAATTAAACTGAATTAATGCCTGTTTTATTTATTAACTCTGATAAATAATCTTCATATTCTAATAATCACAAAGACCAAAATTAGTAAAAAAAAATTGAATTAAACCCTTCATGTTAAAAAAAAAACTTAATTGAGCAAATACAGGAAAATGAAACTGAACCTAAACTACATTTAACACCGAAAGTAAAGTGCTCAAAAAATCAGGATCAGCCTTAAACTCTCCCCTCTGTACACGTTAACCTAAAACACCTGAAGCATGAGATTAAACTCTTATAGATTTCTGAGGTGTCTGCAGCGTGGCTCTGAATGATATCCGCAGCTGAAAAATGAACTTTATTAATTCTGTTCTTTATGCATCTTTGCAAACATCACATAAAGCACAAATACAGTCTTTGCAGAGCACCTCAGACAGCAGCAGGACGTCCCTGCAGAGATACTTTGTGTTCCAGCAGCTGCAGCATGAAATGATGTCAGCACGAATGGTGGCCTTCCAGCCTCGTTAGGAAACAACCTGCTGCTGTTCTGGCACAGTATCATGTAAATAATTGTTCAGAACTCAACCTACTGAACGCTGGGGTTCAAGAGCAGAAAGAGAAGCTCTCTGCTCTCTGATAAGGACCCTGAACGCAGCACCACATGACCTGAAAATAGACCGAGCTGTGCTGTGACAAAGGTGAAATGTTAATCACGGCAGTCGATCACAGCTGAACACGCTGTGTTCTAAGGCTTCTAACTCTCTGTGGATTCAGTCAGAAGCTGATGAAAATGAAATGGAGTTTACTGTTCAGGGAATAAATTATAAAACATACAGAAATCCATCATCTGCTTCCCAATCACTTCCAGTTTAGAGTCGGTTTGTGCTGGACATGTGTGTGTGTTGGGAGGAGGGGTCTTTTATCAGCACTATATGAGCTGGAATAATAAGAGTAATTATTCTCGGTGTGGAAGAATTTAAATGAAGTCAGAAACAGAGCAAAAGAGAACAACATCTGCTGTGAATAGACATAAATATTAAAGTGACTGAACACAAAAATTTGATTGTGTTCACATGATTTTGACTAATAGTGCAAATTTGTTTACTGCATGTAATATTTAAACATTTATGTGCGATGTCATGTTAAGTTATAGCAGTTTGTTTCTGTGATCTCAACTGGTCAGAAGAGATTTTGTTGGCAGTGATCCTGAAAATAAAAAGAGTATTGTCCCTGTGCAACTTGTATGTACAGTATATATATATATATAGCAAAGGTGTACTCTTAAGCAAAGGTGTACTCTCAGTGGCAAGGGAACAATAATAATAAGAGAACAGCACCACCAAGGCTGGAGACGGAGCAATACTGGAAGAGCATATGGGAGAAGGACGCAACCCATAACGGCAATGCTCAGTGGCTAGTGGATCTGAGGGCAGACCATAGCGACCTCCCTGAACAGGGTCCAGTAACCATCACAGTGGCAGATATCCAAGAAAGGGTCTCCAGTATGAAGAGTTTGACAGCACCAGGGCCCAACATGGTTCACGCCTACTGGCTAAAGAAGCTGACTGCACTCCACGAGCGTCTGGCAGCACAAATGAACCAGCTGCTAGTTAACGAGGGACACCCGGAATGGCTAACCGAAGGTCGGACGGTCCTGATCCCCAAGGACCCCAAGAAGGGACCAGTCCCCTCCAACTACCGACCAATAACCTGCCTCAGTACTACTTGGAAGCTCCTGGGTCACATGGGTCAATACATGAGCGGGACACAGAAAGGAATTGGCAAGAATACCAGAGGTGCAAAACACCAGCTACTGGTAGACAGAACAGTCAGCTGAGACTGCAAGACCAGACTGACCAACCTGTGCACTGCCTGGATTGATTACAAGAAGGCCTATGACTCAATGCCCCACAGCTGGATACTGGAATGCCTAGAATTGTACAAGATCAATGGGACCCTAAGAGCCTTCATCAGGAACTCAATGGGGATGTGGCGTACAACACTAGAGGCCAACTCCAAGCCCATAGCACAAGTCACCATCAAGTGCGGGATCTACCAAGGAGATGCTCTGTCCCCACTGCTGTTCTGCATAGGCCTGAACCCCCTCAGTGAGATCATTAACAAGACTGGCTATGGATACCGACTACATAATGGAGCAGTTGTCAGCCACCTCCTGTACATGGATGACATCAAGCTGTATGCCAAGAGTGAACGAGACATCGATTCACAGATTCACACTACCAGGCTATACAGCAATGACATTGGAATGTCATTCGGGCTGGAGAAGTGTAGTCGGATGGTAACAAAGAGAGGGAAGGTAGTCAGAACTGAGGGGATTAAACTACCAGAAGGCAACATTGCAGACATAGAGGACAGTTACAAGTACCTGGGGATCCCGCAGGCGAATGGGAACCATGAAGAGGCCGCTAGGAAAGCTGCAACCACCAAGTACCTGCAGAGGGTCAGGCAAGTCCTGAGGAGTCAGTTGAACGGTAAGAACAAGATCCGGGCCATCAACACGTACGCCCTGCCCGTGATCAGGTACCCTGCTGGGGTAATAGGCTGGCCAAAGGAGGAGATAGAAGCCACTGACATAAAGACAAGAAAGCTCCTTACCATGCATGGAGGGTTTCACCCCAAGTCCAGCACCCTGAGGCTGTACGCTAAGGAAGGAAGGGGGCCGGGGACTGGTGAGTGTCAGCACCACAGTCCAGGATGAGACAAAGAACATCCAAGAATACATCACGAAGATGGCCCCAACTGACAGCGTGCTCAGTGAATACCTCAGGCAGCAGAAACCCAAGAAAGAGGAGGGAGACGAGGAACCATCATGGAAGGACAGGCCCCTGCACGGTATGTACCACCGGCAGATAGAGGAGGTGGCTGATATCCAGAAATCCTACCAGTGGCTGGACAAAGCTGGACTGAAAGATAGCACAGAGGCACTAATCATGGCAGCACAAGAACAAGCTCTGAGTACAAGATCCATAGAGGCTGCGGTCTATCACACTAGGCAAGACCCCAGGTGCAGGCTGTGTAAAGATGCCCCAGAGACAATCCAGCACATAACAGCAGGGTGCAAGATGCTAGCAGGCAAGGCATACATGGAACGCCATAACCAAGTGACCGGCATAGTGTACAGGAACATCTGTGCCGAGTATAACCTGGAAGTCCCGAGGTCAAAATGGGAGATGCCCCCAAGGGTGGTGGAGAATGACCGAGCTAAGATCCTGTGGGACTTCCAGATACAGATGGACAAAATGGTGGTGGCTAACCAACAGGACATAGTGGTGGTAGACAAACAGAAGAAGACGGCCGTAGTGATCGATGTAGCGGTTCCGAATGACAGCAATATCAGGAAGAAGGAACACGAGAAGCTGGAGAAATACCAAGGGCTCAGAGAAGAGCTCGAGAGGATGTGGAGGGTGAAGGTAACGGTGGTCCCCGTGGTAATCGGAGCACTAGGTGCGGTGACTCCCAAGCTAGGCGAGTGGCTCCAGCAGATCCCGGGAATAACATCGGACATCTCTGTCCAGAAGAGCGCAGTCCTGGGAACAGCTAAGATACTGCGCAGGACCCTCAAGCTCCCAGGCCTCTGGTAGAGGACCCGAGCTTGAAGGATAAACCGCCCGCAGGGGCGTGCTGGGTGTTTTATATATATATATATATATATATACAGTGTATACATACTGTGTATATGTGCAGTGCTGTGTTGAGTTGTGTTCTGGACTCTGCAGCTAAAAGTTGAAATCAGGTGAAGCGTGATTTCAACGCGTGATTTCAACGAGGTGCAGTGGCTTTGGCTTTGATCCTGAACCTTTCAAATCAATCAGTGCTTCTTGTTTAAGGCCATTATGGGACCTCAGCTGTACATGGATGTACTCATGTCTTTAACCTGCTCTGTCTAGCTTGGGGGAACTGTGAAAGCTCTCGTTAGTTTAAGTTTTATTCTCGCAAAAACCAGAAGAAGCGCACGCATCTGTAATTTACACCTAAACTCCACCAGCTGTGGGAATAATTGCTCCATTTCCTCCACGTTAACGATCAGTGAACAATACCGAAGAAGAAATTATTACATTTAAATAACAATGGGCCTAATTTACATATGAAAGCTGCAAAATGCATGAGCACAGAGGTAAGGATGTCTTAATTAGCTACACACACAAACACACACACACAGTATATGATTTATTGCTGGTTCAGCTCTGTGTAGTTATACTGAGGTAGCTGATCCTTTTCACATGACGTATCACTTTAAAACATTTATGATACAGTTCCTGTAGCTCTGCTGTCCTGATTCTGTGGATTTATTTGGATGTGTTTGTTGGTCTGTTAATTAAAAAGACAAAAGTGAATTTTTTATTTGAAGGATAATTCTAATTAAATGTTTAAAAATTAATTAATCTGATATAATTAATTAAGATAAAAAAACGAAATGTCTAATTTATGTTAAATAATTATGTAATTCATAATTTCACTTTTTTTAACTTTATAGAAGCTAAATAACAGCAGCTGACAAGGACAAAAAAAAAAGACTCCAGATGTGTTTGAACGGCTGATTCATAATCAGCACTTTGTTGCTTTTATTCATGTTTTCATTAACGTCTGTTTTCATCATGTGGCTCACACATTTCCCTAAACTCAACAAAATGTGAAATTAAAAATAAATTTCTTTATGAATTATGAAATAAATGGGATTTAAAATGTATCAACTTCAAGCTTTAAAGCTTGAATCATTTATTTATTTAATGTTATTTTTTCACGGTCTGTTTTTTCCTCAGTATTATTAACTATTTTTTAAAATTTCTTCTTTCTTGTTTATTTGTTCTTTATTTAAACTTTATTTCATTTCTTGAACTCTCGGTATAGCAGAGTGGTGAGAACTTTCTCTGATGAATACTTGAACGGAAGTGGGGATCATCAGCATCAGCAGCTTTCAGAAGGACATGAAGAGCAATGTTCCCTCTAATTTTTCACGTGTCTGAGCGAACGCACAAACTCCTTGAGCGGTCTCCTGGACCACTGTGAGCAACAGCAGACGTGTGCACTATGGTCATGCCAGCATTGAATCCATCCAAGTTACATGGTTTATTAAAATAATCAAATTACATCATTTATATTTATGTTAGACTACTTTTAATTAACTGCTTCAGCCCACTTACAATGAAAAAAAAAAAAATCTTGTTCATGACCTGTGTAGGATGTTAACACTATTGGAAGTAAAATTAACTTGAACTCCAATTTTGAAAACACAACTTTTTATTATTATTATTATTATTATTATTATTTTTATAAAGCTTGTATTATGAGTCTGTGGTCTGGGAGAGAGTCCTGTAACTCTGTCTGCAAAATACAGTATATAATGACCAGTGATGGGCAATTAAATATATAGTTACTTCTTAAAAAAAGTTACTGAGTTTTGTAAACAACAAAGTTTTTTGCAGCTGTTTACCTAAAAATGCAGCCAAGTTTTTTTTAAATAAACATTTCAAACTATTTACAGAACAATCAGCTGTTCTGCATCAAATCTGATGCCACACAAATTATTTGTGCCACTCCAAAAAATAATTTCTGTCCACTATGAGATAAAGGAGAACAACAGCCTGATACCTGCAGGCCTGACAACAGGAGGTGTATCACTCCTGTAACACCTGTAACATTCAGCAGTCGCCTCATTGTTCTGACACACAACAAAACTATTGACTACACTACACACTAACTAGATTTGCGCTAAACGTCGCAAATCTCTCACAGATGCATCTGTAAGAATAATGGGTAATAAAAGGATTGTGTAAAACATGGAAACATCACAGCGTGATCTCTACCAGGACCAAAAGAATCGCAGAGACCGGCGTTGTCTCAACAGTGGCATCGTTCTAATCCCATACAGGAGCAGCCAGTCACTTACTGACTAACACTGCAAAACAGAATTGTTACCATATTTACTTTAATTTCAATTCAGGTTAGATTTTTTCTGCGCAGAGGCCATGCCGGCAGTGCGCGATTGCGCACGCGCGCAGCTTAGAGGGAACATTGACGAAGAGATTGCAACTTTCCGGCAAACTGGGACCCATTCAGACCTTCCCTCAGCCCCTTGGCCACCTCCTCATTAAAATTATTTGAATACCAGTCTTACTGCCAGACTGCCCCCTCATAAGGCTCATTAGCCTCCATTCACATGAAGACAATAAAGATCCCTTCAGCCTCATTGATGGAGAAAACAATTAGTTTGCTCTCCTGAGTCAGTGCCTTTGTGTTCAGTCCTCAGACCTACATAGAGGCCAAGTGCGATTTAAAAATATGGAGGAGCTCATCTGTCTGTGAAAGACCGGCTGAGGAGAGATAACAACATAAAAATCAATTTATTGATTCATAATCGAATCTAAATAGCTGTGCACACAGAAATACCTAATAGTGAAGCATCAATGTGTTCACATCTTCGTTAAAGCCCTTGTGTTGTCTTCACCTGCTTAGGAGGTGAAGATCCAGATTAGTGCTTAAATTCAACTAGAGCACCGCTGAAAGCACTTGTGCGTGCAGCTGTGCTCAGCAGGGTGTGACGATAAGGTGTGTTGACGCCGATGACGTCATCTTGTGTTCTGGAACCTTCAATCTTCTGTCTCAGGTAATTCCTGATCTATCCGGTGGAGGGCAGTAACGACAGAGCGCTAAGAGAAGCAGCAGAATGACATGATGTTTGCGCACGCGCAGACTGGCTCTGACGTCATCTGCTCCTCCCGGTAGGGCCGGGATGTGACGGGCTGATGCTACTGAGCTAACGAGCTGAAATCAAGAGGTTTCTCTCGGAGACCGGTGGCTGATAATAACAGGAGCAGCTCGCGGAGATAAACGTGGCCTCTGACGTCACTCCGAGAGGAGCCGGAGCCCACACAGGAATCACGGTAAGAGCTGATGGGGCTGCTGGGAGAAGGTTGCTAACCCACGGCGGCAGCTAGCCGGAGTTCCTGGTTGATCCGGCAGCTGTCGCTCTGCGCGTCTCCGCGAACAACCCCAAGGCTGATAAGGAGTCGGCGGGCGTTCACGCGCGGCTGTGAGGTCAGCTGTGGGTCACCCGAGTATCTACATCATAACACCTAAGGAATCGCAGTTTCCTCCGGGTGTGAAATCCTCCTCATCAGCCGGGAACGGTGATGAAGATGTCCGCGGCTGTCAGGCGGAAGTCAGGACTTTCTGTCTGTGATTGGGTCTGCGGTTACAGCTCCTTGTAGCTGCGACACACTGAGAGCCTGTATCATCCCTGGGAGCTGTTTACACACCTCTGTAGCATAGCACATGTGTGACCTGACCAGAGGCAAGAACAGTCACTCAGACTGTCTGACTCCCTCACAGGTTAACTGTATGTTAGTGAGGCCTGACACCGTGATGGTTGCTACTTACCCGAGTCTGAGCCTCTGCAATAGCATATCCACTCTCCTTACTCTTCTGGGAGGTCACTGAGGCATTCCCGGCATTACAGGGTGGGCTGTGGACACAATTGTAAAACCACAGGGCCCACACACATTAACACACACATAGGCCGGACACACAAACTATAAGCCTGTTTAACAAGAGTGATATGTTAAAAACACATTTACTGAGGCTACAGTGGTTGAGTCTGAGCTCATTCCTTCAGCTCATTCCTGCTTGTTGGTTCATCACTGGTCATGTGACTTTTCACAACAGCAGTGGTCTTTTTGGGGACAGATAAAAATCTTCACATGTTACCCCTGGTCCTTCAGCTGTTCACATAAGGAAGAAATCTGTAGAAATAAAAATAAAATGAAGTGCAAGTGTGAGAAACATCAAGAGAGGCACAAGTCCTGCAGCACAGACTGATGTCACAGCTGTGTGGGCACTTTGGTTTTATTAATGGTAATCTCATCTGAGAGAAGATCTCTGACCTTTATACCATCACGAGGAGTATCACATGACCACAGACAGAGAAGCCCAGCTTCCTCTTAAAGTGTTTGCCTCTTCTTCCTCAGAGTCAAAGTTTCTGAATGGATCTGTGGTTATTAAAACAGAAGCGGCTAGGTGGCAGATGTTTGCAGCTTGAGTGGAAACGTGAGGCAGAGCAGGTGTGTTTGTTTCAGTAGGACGTCAGAACATTAGACATGCTGTAAAAGAAAAAAAAAATACAAAGCAAGCTAAAAGGAACATCTGCAGGCAGTGCCTGTCAGCACTGACAGGAAAATATGTTTTTCATGATTGAACAGTTGAACCTGGACAGAAGTCAGAGAGGTGTGAGGTAACTAATAGTGTTAGGTGGCCTCACATGTGTGGATGACAGGATGGGCCTCCATGCTTTCTTAGAGTAAATTAAAAAATAAACCTCTGACAGAAACTCTGGAGCAATAATCCGCTGCATCAAAAGTTAAATCTTCATCCATAGACAGAATCCAACTCCCTGGCTGGGCTTGCAGTAGGCAGCAATGAGCTTTGCACTGCTTTGTGGCTCTTTGTGAGTTCAATACAGGAGCTCATCACCCAGCATAGTCCTGGTGGAGTTTATCCACCGAAGAAGACTGAGAGCAACCTGACCACCAAGCTGGAAGGAAGGGTCGGCTTTAGCAGGGACTGAACTTTGAAAATAAGGGTTAGGCTTAAAAAACCTGAGTGGAATCCAGCTGTTTGTTGTAATAACCGAATTCTGTAATTCAGAAACTTTGACTTGAAGAGGCAGAGTCAAAAGTGAGCAGCTCACCCAGGTGATGTCATTTAGAATAGAATAGAATTCAACTTTATTGTCATTGCACATGTCACAGGTACAAGGCAACGAAATGCAGTTTGCATCCATCCAGAAGTGCTTTAGCCATGATATAGATATATTACAATATATATTAGCAATAATATAGATATGTGAGTATATTACAGAAATGGGTCTATTATGGGATGTTATAATGTATGTAGTATGTTATGAATATGCTATAACTAGTATAAAAGTATGTACAGGCTATAGTGAGTACAAGCTATGTACAGGCTATGAACAGGATATAAATCTGAAAAACTATACAGAAATATGAACTGTGCAGGTTATAAACAATTGTAGAATTAAAAATTATCGTATGTACAGAATGATTATTTACACAGAGCTATACAGTAGTGCAGTTAAGATAAGTGAGATATGTGGATAATTTCTACAGAGGCTATATAAAGTGCTAGTGGTTGTGAGTGGTGGTTCAGTCCATGTTATTATTGTGTGTTTGAGGGTACGGTTGTCCATTGTGTGTGTGTGTAGGTGGTTGTGGGTGTGTGTATGTTCAGTCCATGAGTTTAACGTGGGTCAGATGTCAGGAGGCAGAGTTCAGGAGTCTGACAGCTGTGGGGAAGAAGCTGTACCTGGTGGTCTTAGTCCGGAGGCTCCTGTAGCGCCTCCCAGAGGGCAGGAGGGTGAAGAGTCCATGTGATGGGTTAGCCAGTGATGGTGCTAGAGGGAACACAGAGATGATGTAAAGCTTTGCATAAAGACCCAACGGTTCGTCCAAAGGCTTCTGCACACTTGCAATGTGACCGAATCCTGAGGAAACATCACAGCAGACTTGCTGGCTCTGAGTTTGACGACCCTGCTACGTAACCCTTGCTGAGGAAAACTGCTGTTTCCCGTGTCGCTTGTTGGAACCTCCATCCCCCAACTTTTTAAAGAAACCACACAAAGAGTCTTTCAGGGAAGGTCGGTGTGCCTCTGCTCATCAGTGCACGTCTGTCCTGATTCTTTGAGATGGCGGTCATCATTATTGTGTTAGACAGCAGTTACTGGCAGCTAACCTAATAACCAGCCAACAGCAGCTCCTTTATTGTCACTGTCTGCAGTCAGACTTTCCCACAGAGGTTTAGTGTGAATATTTTTAATTTTTCCAGCTTTCTGCAGGTAATGTGGAGATGATCGTCGAGCCTGACAGATGTGTGCTCTGCTCAAGAGCGCTTCAGATCTCCCACAAATAATGAGACTGAAATCCATCACAGAGCCCACAGATGTAGCGTTTGAAGATTCAAAAGTGATTAATGCTTCGTTAAAGTGACCACGCTGGTGTTTCTGTCCACCTGCTGCAGGTTTGTGTCAGTGCCTGCTGACGGGAGCGCGGCAGGATGAGTGGGGCGGCGCTCGGCATCGAGATCGTGGTGGTGTTTTTCTTGGCGCTGTTCCTGCTGCACCAATATGGAGACTTCAAGAAGCAGCAGCGCATGGTGCTGTTCGGCACGCTGCTGGCCTGGTACCTGTGCTTCCTCATCGTCTTCATCCTGCCTCTGGACGTCAGCACGGTCAGTATGACACACAGCATCAAACTGAGATCTCTCCAAAGTCCTCAGAGGTGTTCAAGCCTTCAATTCACAAAGCTCCTCAGGACTTTGATCGTTTCTGTCTAGTAGGGCTGCCACAAACGATTATTTTGATAGTCGACTAGTCACCGATTATTTTTGCGATTAGTCGACTAATCAGATCATGCATCCATTGGATGTACAGCGTACAGCTTATTGCACCAGCAGCATCTGCTCTTATATAACTATCATTAGCTTACAGGTTTAAGTGTTCAAGGTATGTGCTAACTAAAAATAAAGACAAGATGATAGTTTATTAAATTTTAATGAAATTTGCAGATTGTTTCGGTAAAGTTTAATAAACTCCTTGTTATCTAAAATATAACGGGACACCGGAGTATATTCTCGAGCATCTCACACTTCTGATAATCAGTTGTCTGCTTGACGTTTATTCAGCTGTGTAAAAACTAGAACTTTAATCTCAGCCAAACCAATTTACTCAGGAACAAATAAAATACTAAAAAAGCCAAACAATAACATTTTTAAGTTTTCTAAGTGACTTATATATATTTAACCTGAGGAGCGAAAGATGGCGGTGGGTTTAAAAACGATTTGCCGGAGTCCGGTGTTCTCACGGGCTCTAGTGAGGCTTGCCCCCGGCTAGCTATCAAGCTAGTGGGTAACAGACGTCTCCAAAAACGTCGGAGCGCTTTTTGAAAATATGTGGTGTCTTGATAAACTGAGCAGATATTTGAGGTTTACACAGCTACATTCTCGCCTGAAAATATGTTAAACATTTATTTTGTGACCCAGAAAGAATAATAAGAGTAATATTAAAACTAACTAGCTGCCGCCATTGTTGGAAACTGAGCTGGGCTGCGCTATGAATTCTGGGACACAGCTACTTCTTCTTCGGGGTTTAACGGCAGCTGGCATCCTTGTACATGCAGTGCTGCCATCTTCTGTTTCAGTCCGTTCTTACACTCTTAAGTCCTACTACTTATTCCTGCGTCTTTTGTGATCTTACAAAGCTTCAAACGACACGTCAACTATTAAATCAGTCGTCGTCGACGATTTTGATAGTCGACTAATCGTGGCAGCCCTACTGTCTAGTTGTTCTTTGTCATTTTTGAGATTCTTTTGTTTTTTAATATGACATCTTTAACTTTTATGACATTTCATAGAGAAGCCTTATGAGCTCCTGTGGACTTCAAGCACATCTGTTACACAACAAAAGATTACTGTTTATTACGGCTGTGATGTAAATGTCAGATTTTGACTTCCATATGTGTGGAAAAGATCTTTACATGTTTGATTTCATTCAGTGAATGTGTGTCAGCGTACGTTTGTCTGTCTGCTGCTTACAGACAATCTACAGGCAGTGTGAGCAGGACCACAAGGAGCAGACGTCTGTTCCCGCCCTCGTCTCACCGCTGTCCAATCGCACTATAGTAAACACAACCGCTGCACCCACAAAAAGGTTTGAATGCTGTGTGTGCGTGTGTGATTTCAGGGTAAAGGTTGAAACCTCTGCAGTGAGTTTTCTGGAAATTTGTTGGTGATTAACAGGAAGTGTTTGACATAATTCATAATTCAGGGACAGAGAGCTGAACCCAAACAACACATCCACTCAGTATGTCCTCTGTGATCTGGACATCAAGGCATGTCAAGTCATTAATGATCTTTTCACACAGAAAGACAGAGCAGGATTTGAAGCGACTCCTTCTTATTGAACTTGAGTAAATGTACTTTGAAACTCAGGCGGCTTTTCTTAGAGAGACCTGAGTGTGTTACAAAAAATGTGACTAAAAGAAGTGTTGTCTTAGTAAATAAAACCAGATGACATCAGCAGGTTTCTGAACTCCTGATTGTGTTTCCTCTCAGTGTACAAACGCTGTGCCACAAGCCGTGGAGCTACATCCCTGATGGCATCATGCCAGTGTTCTGGAGGGTGGTGTACTGGACGTCTCAGTGCCTCACGTGGTCAGTACGAGCCAGAGTCTCCTCATGAAACCTCCACATGCTGAGGTTTTGTGTTTTAAAGGTTTTCTTGTGTCGTCAGGCTGCTGCTGCCCTTCATGCAGTCGTACGCTCGCTCCGGAGGCTTCTCCATCACCGGGAAGATCAAAACGGCACTGATTGAGAACGCTATTTATTACGGGACATACCTGCTCATATTCGGCTCTTTGCTCATTTACGTGGCCGTTCATCCTGAGTTGCGCCTCTCCTGGTGAGTGGACCCTGAGCAAGAACCCCTTTTTTTTTTTGTTTTGTTTTGTTTTGTCCTGTCTGTGAAGAGAAAGACAGGACAAAGACATGCTGTGACGATTAAATGCAGAGGGCTGTATAAACACATAATTGACTACTAAGCTCCTCCTGATTGGCTGCTGTATGGAGTTACCTGCTCTGTGTGTTACTCAGGTACGGGCTACAGACCATTGGGATCACTGCCGCCAACACCTGGGGTTTGTTCCTGCTGGTGCTGTTGCTCGGTTACGGGCTGGTGGAGATCCCTCGGTCCTACTGGAACTCCTCCCGGCACGGACACTTGCTCGTCAAGACCTACTTCAAGGCATCCAAGCTGATGACGGAGAAGGCGGATGCAGAAGAGAACCTGGAGGATGTCATGGAAGTAAGTGACAGCCTCCAGCAGTTACAAACATTTGGTTTAATGTTGCCGTTTTCACCGAGACGTCTGTTTTGCTGTAGGAGGTGAGAAAAGTCAGCGAATCCATCAAATACAACCACCCGCTGAGGAAGTACATCGACACCATCCTCAGGAAAGTACGTAGAGCGAATCTGAGCGTGAACGTGATGGGTGATAACTGTGATGTTTAAGTTCATGAGTGTGATAACGTGCTCGTGGTTTCCCTCAGTGCCCCTTGGACTACCAGGAGAAGATGGGCAGGAACATGGACGACTACGAGGACTTTGATGACAAACAGAATACGTACCCGACGGAGAAGAGCCTGGTGAAGCTTCATAAACAGGTGAGAGGATTTGACGAGTCAATCAGACTGTGCTGCCTTCTTATTGGAGGAATAAAGAGATGAAACAGATTCTAATGAAGACTCCTGACGATGTGGTGGCAGATGTTTTTGTGTTCAGTGAAAGTGTTTCTGTGTGTTTCCTGAATACCTGCACAGAGCACGTCCACCTTAAACTTTATCCACATGATAAAGCTGCTCAGTGAAGGTTGGGGGCATCAGCTAATCTTACAAAGCTCAGTCTAGTGAAGCAAACCATCATGTCAGGCTCCGTCTGTCTGAGATGGATGGACATTTTACTCCCACTGCCCCCCAAAATTTCCACCTTAACAAAGTTTCTGATGTCCATTTTAATTGTGTTGCTGATGGTACATTACATGTTCATTATATTTAAAGATGTCTCTTTTTTCTGTCCCTCATATTTATTTATATACATGGGGTGGCCAGAATATTAGAAGTGCCTGAAAATGCAGAACTGAGCTGCACTGAAATGGCTTAGATTGTAAGATTCAGATCGACAAAGTGATAAAGATATGAATCATAATCTTTGTAATCACTGCTGTCAGCTGAGCGAGAAGATAGTCCTCGTTCCACTGCAGAACATTTACAGTTACAGTGATGCTGTACAGGTGATGATTTCAAAAAAGAAGAGGATGATGATGAGATGACGATGATGTAAAAAGCGATGAAACAAAGAAAAATCTGACGTTTCTCTTTATGCTCGTAGTTTCCTCCTCACGCTGCACACAGCTGAAGTTTTCTGTTTCCTGTTCACTCTGTTTTCCATGCTCTGATGTCCGAACCTGTCGTGTGCAGGTGATCTACGCCGTGCAGAGACACAACCGGACGCGTGTGCAGTGGCAAATCCTCCTGCAGCAGGCCATCCACCTGGAGGACGTGGCCAAGAACGAGACCAGCTCCACCCACCAGTTTGTCCACAGCTTCCCTTCATCAGAGCCGGCCGGCTGGTTCAGCAGATACATCTACACCCCGACTGTAGGTGGGTGTAATGAGATCACTCTTGTAAGCACCTGCACTGGTGTGCTGCTACAGTTTTCCTTTGGGTGCTGGCGGCAGTGACGTCGAAGAGTAAACACTGCCCTGTGTGTGTGTGTGTGTGTGTGTGTGTGTGTGTGTGTGTGTGTGTGTGTGTGTGTGTGTGTGTGTGTGTGTCACAGAGTGGTACTGGGAGTGCTTCCTGAAGCGCTGGTTTTACCGCCTCCTCTCCATCGTCCTGACTCTGTTCAGCGTGGTTGTGGTTTGGTCCGAGTGCACCTTCTTCAGCACACGGCCCGTCCTCTCGCTGTTCGCCATCTTCATCCAGTTGGCTGAGAGAGACTACAACTACCTGTACATCGAGGTGAGCCTGAGAAGACAGACGCTGGTTTACACACAAACCTTTAGACACAGAGCTTCATATTTCTGTAGAGCCTCTAAAAGTGTTTAAAGGCTGCTGTGTGATGGAGTGCTGCACAGCTGAGTCTTTGTTGTTTTACAATGAAGGAAACGTGACATGTGATGCGTGTTTCAGTTTCACTGTTTCTTTGTTGAAACACGATCACACTTCATTCAGACCTCTGATCACCTTATGCTCTCTCTCTCTCTCTCCACCAGATGGCGTGCTTCATCACAATCTTCTTCCTGTGCACCTGTGTTTACTCCACCGTGTTTCGCATCCGAGTCTTCAACTACTATTACCTGGCCTCTCACCACCAGACCGACGCCTACAGCCTCCAGTTCAGCGGCATGTAAGAGACAGCAAGAATGCTTTTATTTTGAAAGGATTCTGAAAGGGACATGTTCAGGAAAGATCGCTGTAAACCAAGAGAAGACATGAGCACACGTGTTTCTTTCTCGAATGTTCCTCCTCATATACAAGAAGAACATTTTGTACTGTTTCAAAAAACCTCAAAATACTTAATTTTAATACCTGTTCTTTAGAAAGGATCTCCTCTTTATCTTCTTAAAGCACAGAAACTACAGAGAGTTGTGTAGTGAGTCAGGGTTATTAAACAACATGTTATGTGACGCAGAAGTTCACTTGGAGGCGATGGAGGAGTTGACCTGATGGAGGTTTAGTGACTCTGTCGTGTTTTCCTCCTGCAGGCTGTTCTGTCGTCTGACTCCTCCTCTCTGTCTCAACTTCCTGGGTTTGATCCACATGGACTCGGTCATCTCCCACCAGGAAAAGCTGCAGACTGCTTACACTTCTGTAAATACCCACACTGTATGAAACCTGTGTAACACACCTGTGCTGCAGTGTCTGCCTGACTCACCTGTTGTTTGTTTGTTGGAACAGATCATGGGATCCATGCGCGTCCTCTCTTTCATTGCTAATGGCTTCTACATCTACTACCCCATGTTGATCGTCATCCTCTGCATCGCCACCTACTTCAGGTGAGATGAGTCTCTGGAGTCTTCCCTGCTGGGCGCTTCTTTAACAGTGTGGATTGGTCATGTGACAGAAGATAGTCTTTGATGACTGATTATTCAGCTGAAAGCCAGAACAGGGTTTTACATACAGAATTTGCTGCTTTTCCTTGTTGTTCATGAGTTAAACTGAAGTCTTTGAAAACAAAAAACTGGAACAGATCCCGACGGATTAAATAATTCAGATTTTTAAAACCTTTGCATGTCTGGGGTGTTGGTGAGCTGTAGCATTTATAGCAGTCTTTTAGATCCTGCTTCTCTTTGCTGGTTAGTGCAGGATTAAACAGAGCCATCAGGTGGTTGATTATATATGTAGTTATGTTTGTGACTCTGTGTTATAATCAATGTTCTCCTCAGTTTGGGGACTCGCTGTCTGAATCTTCTGGGCTTCCAGCAGTTTATGGATGACAGTGAAATGACCTCTGACCTGATCGACGAGGGAAAGGAGCTGATTCGCCGGGGTGAGACTGCCACCATCATCTGAATTCTCTTTGACTTTTTAACATGAAAGTAGCAAAATAGTATGAAAATAGTAAAATACAATATTTTTTACAGAGAAAAGGAAGAGGCAGAGGATTGAAGATGGTGAGAACAGACGGAGGGTGAGTACCTGTTTGCTTCTTCTTTTTAGATATCAGAGAAAACTAACCACATGCATCAAAGTCCCTTTGTATATCTTATTTTAATAATATCTATTTTCATTGTTTATTAAGTGCACAGACTGTAGTTTACAGCAGGTTTCCTCAGATATTATATTATATTCCAAAATAACAAAGTCAGCTGCTGGGAGAGGAAACAACACTGAAACAGGAAGTACAGAAGATGCTCATCACTGGGTTTTCCACCTAAGATTAAAGATTGAACATCAGCGTCCCTGCAGGCCAATAAAACAGAGACAGCCATTTAGAATCAGCAGATGAGGCAACTGTAGTGAAAACACTGAAATGTTTGTTTTTCTGACTGTTTGATGAATGTGTGAGTGAAAGAAAGCTGATGCCAGGAGTAATGGAATCATGGCGTGACACAGATGACTCGTGTCAGAGCGGTTACACAACCCGTCACGTACAAACATGAACTGATGTCTACTGGGAAACAGCAGGAGTGAAATCCTTGTTCAAGCGTCCTGATCTGTTTGTGTTGTGTCATCTGCTGCAGGAGTGGAAGGAGCGCTACGGGAACCCGAGAGAAGACTACGCTGCGAGGAACAGGAGCAGCCACGAGATGAAGGAGACGAGCTACTCAGATACCGTGAGCTCCGGCAACAGCAGACGTAAGTCAGCTGGTGGTCGGCGCTGCTCTCTGAAGGTGTTTTTGGTGGTTTTCGGGTGACGGAGCACTTCCTGTTGTTTGAACAGAGGCTAAATATTCCCGGTCTGGGAGCCGAGCAGAGAGGGACCGCATCGAGCTGCTGCAGGACGCCGAGCCCTTGGACTTCAACGCCGAAGCGCTGACAGATGACCCGCTGGACGCTGAGTCTGGAAGGTAAGCATGGTATCATCGTCATGGTTACGCCACTGTGTTTGGGATGCACGTTTGAGAGTTTCCCTGTTTTCAGCTGCTGGTAATGTTCAATTCTTTAAGTTTGTATTTTAATAGTTTTCATTTTGACTGCAGTTTCATTTCAGAGTGTGTTTATTTTTTTTTTAATTTAGATTTTATTGTTTTAAAATTTGTTTCGGACTTAGTTTTAGGTTTGTTTGTTTTGTGCTTTTTTTTTTTTCTTTTTTTTTTTTTTATACGGATAATTATCCAGGATGAGATTCAGGAAGTTATTACAGTACAACACAAGAGTGCATAACTTAATGGCCCCAAGCCAGCACAGTAGAGACGTGACACCCAAACACTCGTGTTGGTGGTACGTGTGAAGCAGTTTTCATCAGATCCTCCTGCTGACCCCTAACCTGCTGTTTTTATTGCCCCAATAAATTTAAAGAGGAGTTTCAAATTAGCACTGTTGCCTCACAGCAAGTGTGTGAAGAGTGTGTGGAGTTTGCATGTTCTCCCTGTGTTTGCGTGGGTTCTCCCCGGGTATTCCGGCTTCCCCCACAGTCCAAAGACATGTAGTTAGTGGGGATAGGGGATAGGCTCCAGTGACCCTGAAAAGGAGAAGCGGAAGCGAATGGATGGATAGAGTTTCAAATGCAGATAACTTGACTTTGGTTGCTCATGTTTAGCTCCTGTTTGTTGGCGGGATGTAAAATATCTGTGACCTGCAGGGTTGATGTCTGCATGCACCAGCCAAAAAAGGGTTAACTAAGGCCAAAATGTTGTTAAAAAAGCAAAAGGAAAAAATAATAATTTAAATGTTTGGATGTTTTTTGGGTGGATTCAGTAAGAAAAGGTGAAGAAGTGGAGACAGAGAAGTGTGGATAGTTTTGCTGAAGAACTTAGTTTTTTTTTTATAAAGTTTTCTAATAAATAACTGTCAGTTTGTTCATTTCAGCGCTGACCTCAGTGCTCTTTAATGTGTTGGAGTAAAGCACACCTGTTTCTAATGTGTCTGCACTGACGTATCCAGAGATGTGTGAACTTGTGTGTTTTTGTGTTTTCAGGCACTCTGGAGGACGGTACCTGTCCATGTCATCATCTCGTAGCCGAATATTTGACGACGTCTAGAAGAGAAGTCTGAATCACTGTCCACATGTCCACCTGCAGCATGACCTCCATCTCTCAGCACTCGGCATGCACACTGAATAAAAGCCGCTCAGGTGAACTTCTCTCACCTGCAAACATCTACATAAACAATTTGCATCCGTTTCTGTATGCAGCTGCAGGTCCATGAAAGCACTTTTGAAGGAATATTAAATTTACTCAGCATGTGACAGACTGCAGGCCTGAGCTTCTCAACAGATCAAACCCTCAATTTACTGCATGTCATGAAGGCAGGAGAGGCAGTCAGAGCACATGAATGTGAATCACTTTATCCGCAGGTTTCATGGAGGTCCTGCTAATATATTTAATTTCTAGTGTTTATTCTTTAATGTTGTAGATTTATTTAACTGTCTGTCATGATGGGAGCTGTTAGGATTCGCTGATTCAGTCACTGATAAACCTGAAATCCTTCAGTCATGTAGGAGGTCAGGGCTTCATGTTTATGGGATTAATGTGCAGTTTAATTGAGTCTGTATTTCTCTGTAATTTAAAGCTGATTGGGAGGTGGTGGTATCTGAAACCATGTGATCACTGTAAACTCTGTGATTAATTACCTGATCGACCATCAACAGCTTCACTGTGTTTAAACACAAATGAATCCAGTTTTACTTAATAAATATATATATATATATATATATATATATATATATATATATATATATATACAGTACTGTGCAAAAGTCTTTAGCCCTCATTTGCCCCATTTCTTTACATTTTGCAGGAAAACTGGAAATAGGTGCAGCGATTCATTGATATGTGCAAATATTTTTAAAAACAAAAATAAAGAATATGAGGCAAAAACAGAGTTTTTACAGTTCTAATGAGCTTGAAAGTGAATGTTTGGTCCGACCTTCATCCTTCAGCCCTGTCTGAACTCTGTGAGGATCTACAGGAACATTTCTCCAGGCTCCTTGAAGGACATTCAAAGCTCTTCTTTGGATGTTTCTCCCTTTTGTGGATAATGATGATGATGATGATGATGATGATGATGATGATGCCACTCTTTTTATGTTGTTCTGTGCTCTGAGAAGATCAGACCATGACTGACGGTGTTATTGTATTATATCTCTCAGGTCACTGCTGAACTGTTTCTTAAGGACGCGACATTAACATACTGTTCAGAAAATATTAAAATATTACAAGAAATTTTGACTTTAAAGCAAATTATAAACAAATTAAGGACAGCTCAAGACTTTTGCACATTACTGTGTCCTGTTGAAGGAAATATTGACAGGTGTTTGCTTCATACATAGATTACAGAAGTAAGAAAAAGAGAAGTGACCTTTTAAAAAGCAGTTTTTAGGTTGGAGATGTAACCGCTGGGCTGGTCATTATTACAAAGTTGTCATGTTTTAGAGCTTCAGATGGTCTTTCTTACCTTCCAGGCAGCCAACGTTAGTTTCTTTCAACCTAAGTAGGCAGTTCAAGTTTAAACCTGCTGACTTATTCATGTAAAGTGAGCAGTGTTTCATCTGTGTGCTGTTAGATTTATATTTGTTTTTGTTTACATTAAAATAAACTGGAAATATAAAGAACTGAGAGCAGATCCCCGAGGAACCCCAGAAGTCATTGTGGGCTTGTATTGATTCCTAAACCAAGCTGCTTATGAATGTATTTATTATAAACTAAAGATTGAGATTGACTTTGAAAGACTGACTGAGGCTGCCTGGAATGTAGGAAAAACAATAAGAAACCATGACAGTGAGCTTTGGGGGATTTCTTTAGTCACATTTTTATGAAGCAGTAGTTTATGACATTAATATGAAGTGAGCTGAAACTCTAAAAACACAGAACTGGTCCTTTAAATAGCGTTAGCATTAAGTGTTGTGGCGTTGATGAAGATCCTGCTGGCAGAAACGATCTTCAGTCAGAAAGGTTGATGGTCAGGATGAACCTGGACACTTCTCTGTACATATGTATCATATCTTTTGTATGATATGGGATAATAACTGATAGAGACAGATGTGACTTTGTATATATATTTCTTGCAGCCTGTTAACACTGTACCTTCTCTCAGTGACCTCCTGCCTTTACAAATGGCTCTTCTGTGTTTCTGTCTCATCATTCTGGTGATGAATATTTATTGTCCGCCATGATCGCAGCACATTGTTCTGGTTCTGGGGAGTAAACCGTCTCTTGATCTGAGTCCTGTGATTTACAGTAGTGATTTATTCCCAGGACAAAATAAAAATGTCCTTTGCTGCCGTGTTGTTACACAATAAAAATGATTGAGGTGTCAGACATGGTCTAACCCTGGTTATTGTCTCAGATATGACGCATGACTTCTGTTGGTTTCCTTCATTTATTTCTTGTTATTTTTCAAAAATATCTGCTGCTTAAAACTTTATGAAATAGCTGCGCTCACTGTTAAAAGGAAACCCAGAAGAGCAGACACAACAAATAGAAGTGATAATACATAAATAAATAAATATATATAACAAAAGTCCACTATTGTCCTCTAAACAGGAGTTGACAAAGTCATCCTAACAGAACACTGTTATTTCCTGTTCTTCTAATCTACAGTTACACCCCATTAGCTAAGTAAACCTAAGCACATCCTATTCTAATAATTATTTTAGTCTACTCACATTATTTAGATAGATTTGGTCTTAAATATGGTCAACTTATCTCTAATAATCAGCTGTGTACCACAGGCCTTCAAGCTGGCTGTAGTTAAACCTTTACTCAAAAAGCCATCTCTAGACCCAGCAGTCTTAGCTAATTATAGGCCAATCTCCAACCTTCCTTTCATATCAAAAATCCTTGAAAGAGTAGTTGTCAAACAGCTAACAGATCGTCTGCAGAGGAATGGTTTATTTGAAGAGTTTCAGTCAGATTTCAGAGCTCCTCACAGCACAGAAACAGCTTTAGTGAAGGTTACAAGTGATCTTCTTATGGCCTCTGACAGTGGACTCATCTCTGTGCTTGTCCTGCTAGACCTCAGTGCAGCATTCGATACTGTTGACCATAATATCCTATTACAGAGATTAGAGCACGCTGTAGGTATTACAGGTACTGCGCTGCAGTGGTTTGTTTCATATCTATCAGAATCAGAATACTTTATTGATCCCTGGGGGAAATTATTTTTCGTTACAGTGCTCCATTATAAACAAACATTAAGACAGACAATACACTAACTAAGAATAGCACAATATATACAGGCATATATATACATAAAAGTCACTTGCCCCATTTCTGTAGTAGTTGTAGTAGACCACAGGCAGGAATGATTTCCTGTGTCGTTCAGTGGTGCTGTTCGGTACTCTGAGTCTTTCACTGAACGTGCTCCTGTGACTGACCAGCAGGTCATGGAGTGGGTGGGAGGTGTTATCCAACATTGTCTTTATCTTGGACAACATCCGCCTCTCCGACACCACCTTGAGGGAGTCCAGCTCCATCCCCACAACATTACTGGCCTTACGGATCAGTTTATGGAGTCTGTTGGCATCTGCGACCCTCAGCCTGCTCCCCCAGCATGCAACAGCATAGAGGATCGCACTGGCCACAACAGACTCATAGAAAATCCTCAGCATTTTCTGGCAGATGCTGAAGGACCTCAGTCGCCTCAAGAAATAGAGACGACTCTGGCCCTTCCTGTAAAGTGCTGTGGTGTTTGTAGCCCAGTCCAGTTTATTGTCTATGTGTACTCCAAGGTATTTATAGTCCTCCACAACATCAACACTGACCCCCTGGATTGAAACAGGGGTCAAGTGTTTCCTGGTCTTCCTGAAGTCCACTATCAATTCCTTGGTCTTTGCCACGTTGAGCTGCAGATGATTCTGCTCACACCACGTGACAAAGGAGTCGACCACAGACCGGTACTCTGTCTCATCATCCCTGCTGATGCATCCAACCACCGCAGAGTCATCAGAAAACTTCTGAAGATGGCAGGTCTCTGTGCAGTGGCTGAAGTCTGTGGTGTAGAGGGTGAAGAGGAAGGGGGAGAGGACAGTCCCCTGTGGTGCCCCTGTGTTGCTGATTACCTTGACAGACACACACTGTGGGAGACGTACATATTGTGGTCTTCCTGTCAGGTAATCAACAATCCAGGACACCAGAGAAGCATCCACCTGCATCGCTGCTAACTTATCACCCAGGAAGGTCGGCCTGATGGTATTGAAAGCACTAGAAAAGTCAAAAAGCATGACCCTCACAGTGCTCGCCGGCTGGTCCAGATGGGTGTAGACACGATTGAGCAGGTAGATGATGGCGTCCTCTGTTCCGAGACGAGGCTGATAAGCAAATTGAAGGGGATCCAGATGTGGTCTTACTATGGGTCGCAGCTGGTCCAGAATGTATGGAGGACCACAAGAGCCACGCGCATCAAAATAAAAAATCCTGTGCTTAATTAATGAATTGTAGAATAAAATCTGCATTTGTAAATTCATTTTTGAATTCCAATTTAATAAACTGATTTTTAAAATGCTTTTTAAGTCTTCATTTCAAAAAACATTTTTGAATTGCACTTTAATAAACTTCATTTCAAAAATCTTTTTCGAATTGCACTTTAATAATAATGATGATAATGGATTGGATTTATATAGCGCTTTTCAATGCCACTATTCATTCACTCTCACATTCACACACTGGTGGAGGCAAGCTACGGTTGTAGCCACAGCTGCCCTGGGGCAGACTGACAGAAGCGAGGCTGCCATAACGCGCCATCGGCCCCTCTGGCCAACACCAGTAGGCGGCAGGTGAGGTGTCTTGCCCAAGGACACAACGACCAGGACAGAGAGCAACCGGGGATCGAACCGGCGACCTTCCGGTTACAGACACTGTGTTAGAGGCTGGGATTTGATGAATTCATGACATATACAACCTTTGATCATCACTTATGTCCAGTTGAGAATGAATCTGTGCACTCACATATTAAATGAACTGAAATCAGTAGTGTGATCTCCTGTCTTTATATGATGAATGAGACAACTGACAGCTGTTATTTTAATCAGCCTGTCTCAGTTGTTTTAACTCACAAGTATCACAAAGTAATGTGGTAACATCTGGACTGAGGAGTTTACTGTCAGCATTTTAATCGCTAGTTTAAAGGCTGTAGGCTGCAGCCGTTGCTCTAACACTGTATAAATGTAACAGGCCTCAGTGCTGGTTCTAATAGTTTGAGCTGCTTCCAGCTTTATTTGTGAAGAGCACAGCAGCTTACAAAACACGTAGCTAGCCGGTACAGCTGCGACGTAAAACTTTCATAAGCTAAAATGACCTTAAAATAACGGGGCTATGTGCGGTGATGCTAGCGTTAGCCACGTTAGCACGTTACCTTCACAGGTGGTCAGACTTTGTAAACAGGCACTCAGTCAGAGGTTGGGCTCTCCGTTTCGCTGCAGGGTCCCTTCATTCTTCACATATCCGTGTCGAGCCGAGTGTAAATCCCGAGGCTGAACGGCCTTTGTACAAGCACACAAGCTTCTTAGCAGGGCGAAGCTATGAGCTAGAAACATCCAGGCTGGCAGCAGTGTTGCCAACTCCTCAGTAAGGAAAATCGCTATTGGCTGTCCTAAAAGTCGCTATAAGTCGCTAAATGACGTCATCACCTAATTTGCATAATTGGTCATGCTAATTTAATTGTAATCTATGTTGTTGGAGAGAGAAATAATGTAGTGGAAGAGACATAAAGTGAGTAAAAAACGTCCCAAATGCATTTAGAATTTATTTAGAACTACAAATTAAATTTATTTTAGCAATTATTGTTTTTTTAATGTCACAATTCCAACCCTGCTCCTCTACCCGGGCTTGGACCGGCAAAAGTGACCCGAAATAGGCACTCTGGTGGAGTTACTTTGTGTGTGTGTGTTTATAAGTAGTTTTAAACCTGATTCACAAAACAGCATAAGAGTAAAAGAGTAAAAGAAGAACTGACTGCATTACAGCACCCGCTGCTTGTTGAGAGTAAAAGTGATATGCGCTTTCACATCTTTTTTTAGCGACTTTTTTGAGAAAAAAAGTCGCTAGGGGGTCTGAAAACTCGCTAAATATAGCGACAAAGTCGCTAAGTTGGCAACACTGGCTGGCAGACAGCCTGTGTCTGACCAACCAATCAGAGAGCTCCTTACATCCCCCGGTGTGGCTAATTTGAATAGCAGCAGGATTTTTAAAATGAAGTTGTTAATCCAACTGCTAATCCAACTGCTAATCCACATGTTAATCCCTGAGCGAACAGGAAAGGAAAATGGATTTTGAAATGAAGTTTATTAAAGTGCAATTCGAAAAAGGTTTTTGAAATGAAGACTTAAAAAGCATTTTAAAAATCAGTTTATTAAATTGGAATTCTAAAATGAATTGACAAATGCAGATTTTATTCTACAATTCATTAATTAAGCACAGGATTTTTTATTTCGATGCGCGTGGCTCTTGTGGTCCTCCATAAGGATGAGCCTTTCCAGGGTCTTCATGATGTGGGAGGTCCGTGCCACGGGCCTGTAATCCTGGGGGCCACTTTGGACAGGGACGAGGCATGATGTCTTCCACATCACTGGTACCCTCTGCAGACTCAGACTCAGCATAAACAGTTTATGAAAGAGGAGTGAATTCTCCTCATTTGCATCTCTACCTGGTATTGAGTGAAGGTGATGGGTGGGGGAGGGGTGTCAGGAATCTCACAGGAGGCAACAACACCATGTGAAGAGAGAGGCTGGCACAGTGGTGTGGCTCTGGATTCCAGGCTGACCACAGGTGAGGTTGTGGGGGTGTGAGCAGACACTGTGGTGTCGAATCTATTGAAAAACAGATTCAACTCGTTAGCTCTATTCTCACCTCCCTGAACAGTCTGAGCTGGAACAATGGAGTCGGTGCAGAAAGTTATGTAGTCTGTGATACACTCAGTAAGCCCATTGATGTCCTCGGCGTGAGGCTCACAGAGTGTTTGCCAGTTGGTCACCTCAAAACAGCCCTGTAGTTCTGCTAAGGCCTCCTCTGACCACCTCCTAATGCTCCTCGTGGTCACAGGTTCCCTCCTCACAATTGGCACATAGCGGGGGGTGAGGTGAATCAGGTTATGATCTGATCTACCAAGTGGGGGAAGGGAGGAGGAGCTGTATGCATCCTTGACATTAGCATACAGTAGGTCTAAAATTTTCTCTCCCCTGGTGGGACAGTCCACATATTGTCTGAATGTTGGTAGTGTATTGTCCAGTGATACATGGTTGAAGTCACCCGAGATCACAATAAAGGCACTCGGGTGCTGAGTCTGTAACCGGGCTAATAAATTCCAATTTGTTCATGTAAATGGAGAGTCCACTTCACACACTAATCTTTATCACTTTCAAGCTCTGAATACACAGACTTACATATCTTTGAATAGCAAAACAAAATCTAAACATAGAAATTACATAAAAAAACACTTCAGTTAAATAACATCAGTGACACAGTCCATCCATTATTTCCCATGGAATTAGGAATTGACTTTCCTTAAAAAAAAGTCAGTATTATTAAGGTTACAACAGTACATACTATATGCATTTCCTGTATTTCTTTTGCTAGGTTTTAATGTTGGCATGCATTGTTGATTTTGCATGGATATAATGAGAGCGTAGAATGGAGAGTGTCCCTGCAGGAAATCTTCTAACACTGCCCTGTTTTTTAGAAGATCTATGCATGCACAAATGTGTAGTCTGGCAGCATGATGAGCACAAAGACACCAAAGAAACGTAATTCTTGCAGGGGCAGTGACTCACGTCTGGCTTAAGAAACTTTCTGCTTTTTGTTGGTAACACTTAAGTAAAATTAATAAAAGGAAAATTCGTCTATGACATATGCTTAGCAATCAGTAGAAGTGACGCACTCTGGTGTTTTCTGTGAGGGGAGGAATATAAAGTCTCATTGGACTTGTAATTTAAAAACAAAACTAAAAATATGCTGATAAGCAAATTAAGCCACTCCTGATTCTCTGTGCTGCCAGGATGTAGCTGCATATTTTTTATTACCTCACTATCAGGCCGCTTACAGGTAGAATATTTTTGTATAGGGTTAAATTACTTCTAAAAGAATGCAGTCTGTCCAGTAGAAGGTGCTGCGAGGTGTATCATAAACAAAATACATTTAAACAAAGTATGTTTCCAGGAAAGGTATACTAGCTGGAATACAGGAACAATAATTCTTTCAAGATGCAAAGAAAAGCTTAAAGAAAGTCCACTATTTTTAACTTGTTATGACACATTTTTCATTCTGCATACAGTTCTCTGTGTGTATTAGATTCCAGCATACATCCCCTGTGAATGTGTCTACTGTTTGTTCTCTGTTAAAGGATCTGTTACTGTAAATTAGCAGTTTTACTGAAGTCACATGGGTCCCAGTACTGAGTCTGTGACTGTGATTTGTTGATTTTCATGGTTTTGATTCCCAGTTCCAAGTCTTTAGGTTTCTGTCTCTGTGCCCTTCTTGTATTCCATGTTTCTTGTTTAGTTACTCTCGCCTCTGTGCTCCACATTCACTTTCTGTTTCCCTCTAGTCCATCTAGTCTCGCTGTCACAGTGTCAAGTCCGCGTCCTTGTGAATGTCTCATGTTTCCTGTTTTACTTTCACAGTTCCAAGTCCTGTGTTCAGTGATTTTTTTTAGTTTTGCTTCCTCCCTGCCTCATTATGTTAAATCGCTTCCAGCTGTTCTCCGAGTGTTTCCACTTTCCTCGTTTCCTCTCTGTGTATTTAAGCCCTCTGTTTCCCTCTACGTGTTGTTGCATCATCCCATGTACAGACCCTTTCCAAAAAATTTGAATATCATGGAAAAGTTTATTTATTTCCACAATTCCATTCAAAACATTAAATTTTCATAGATTATAGATTCAGGGCCCGCAACTTAAACGATTTCAAGTACTTAGTTGTTTATTTGTACATAATTTGGGCTTCCAGCTCATAAAACCCATGAAAACAGGATTTCAAAAAATTACTTAGAATACTATGAAGACATCACATTTACTTCTCATTTTTTGCAGGAAATAAATGAGGATCACATCAAATTGATCAAAATGATATGTCAATCTTCAATACTTGGTTGGGAATCCCTTCGCCTTAATCTCTGCCTCGATGCGCCGTGGCATTGAAGCAATTAGCCTGTGGCATTGCCTGGAAGCCCAGATTTCCTTGATGCTTGCTGTCAGCTCTTCTTTGTTTTGGGGTCTGATGGACCTCTTTTTTCTCTTGATAATACCGCATAGATTCTCAATGGGGTTTAGGTGCGGTGAGTTGGCTGGCCAGTCAAGCATTGTGATGGCATGGCATCTCCATACAAATCCTCGGCAGAAGGAATCAGGAAATCCTCTAAAACATTCTGGTAGACTGCTGCGGTGACCTTGGATTTAAGAAAGCAGAGTTTACCAACATCTGCATTCCTCCCCAAATCATGACAGACTGTGGATATTTCACACTGAACCTCAAGCAGCTTGGGTTCTGTTTCTCACCTGTGTTTCTCCAAAACACTTGGACCTTGATTCCTGAATGAAAGGCACACTTTACTTTCATCAGAAAAGAGGACCTTTGACTACTGGCCAACAGTCCAGTCCATCTTCTCCTTGGCCCAGTTGAGTCCCTTGCGACGTTGGCTCAGGCTCAGAAGGGGTTTTGAAGCTTTGACTCCTGCCTCATTCCACTCTTTCTGGATCTCTACCAGATTCTTGGATCTTCTGTCCGATAATCCGCTGAAGGCCACGGTCATCTCTTCTTCTGGTGCATCTGCTCCTGCCACATTTTGCCCTTCCATTAGACTTTCCATTGATATGCTTGGACGCAGCACTCTGTGAACAGCCAGCCTCCTTAGCTATGAACTTTTGTTGCTACCCATCCTATGGAGGGTATCAATGATGCTCTTCTGGTCAGTCAAATCTACAGTCTTCCCCATATTGAACCTAACTGAGACAATTGGATCAAAGTGAAGCAATTTAATGAGACCTGGAAAAACCTGTGCAGGTGCTTTGTGTTTAGTAGATGAATTATGTGCGACACTCAGTTTAAATCATTCATGCCCTGTAAAATTTGGGCTGATGTCTTCATAGTATTCTAATTTTTTGAAATCCTGTTTTTGTGGGTTTTATGAACTGGAAGCCCAACTTATGTACAAATAAACAACTAAGTGCTTGAAATCATTTAAGTTGTGGGCCCTGAATCTATAATCTATGAAAGTTTCATGTTTTGAAAGGAATTATGGAAATAAATCAACTTTTCCATGATATTCAAATTTTTTGGAAAGGGTCTGTATATTATGTGATACTGTCATTAGCTATTCAATACATATGTTTCCTGTTTATTGTGCACACTGTCACTTAAGCGCTCATTGCAGACTCAGTAACCAGGAGCTCGTGGTTTCTGCAGTCTTGCAGTTTTTTCCACTCTTTTGAGCTGTAGCCGATTGAAGGAGGCTGGTGGTGTATTTGTTTGTGGTGGCACAAACGAATTCTTGGTATCAGAGTGATCTTTGTGAACTGCTTACAAACTGTAAACACACATAAATACATAAAACACACAAGGCCGTGTTACTAATATAAGAATTGCAGACAATATCCGTGTGTTTATATTTTACAGAAAAGAATTATACTGTATAGAAAACTGAACTGATGTTATATATTATATGTAGGTTGTGTGTATTATAATAATGTACTCAGTCTCTGTGATTGATATAAAACATGTAAAAGTTCTGGCTCTTCTCCAGCGAGCATCATGCAACATCGGGACTCCACCAGTTGCTAGGTTCCTGTACCGTATCAGCCTGCACCTAATCTGTGCCTAATCTAGGAACTAGTCTGGGAACTGATCAGATAATCTGAATATTTAACCTGTGGTCTGTGTAGCCAGAGAATATCTATAGAAGAATTTGTGCCAGTCATTGTTCAAAAATGAGTAAAGTAGACAGCACACTCTGCTACCACACTTCTGTTTGGTAAGGGTTCTGAAAATCTAAGAGATCATCTGTTTTCAAACTGTGAACAGAGCCAGTTTAAGCAGAGAACATTGTTACAAGACTTTCATAAGATTTGAGTTTTTTTCACATCAAACCGCACGCATGCAGGAAGTAAAGAAAGGGAAGTGGTTTGAGAGCTCCATAAACAGTCTGCATCAGTTGGTTGGTACAGGATTTACACCTGTCAAAACACAAATACCCAGTGTAAAGTTTCATTGTGATTCAGTTTTTTCTTGCTGTTAAACGTGAGACTGACACAGCAGTGTTGTAAGCTGCTGAGTCACCGTTTCAAATCCTTTGAACAGCACTGAAAACAAAATGTTTCATCTCGAAAGCTTCATCCAGATATAATGATCAGTTTTAATTACTATACTCAGGTGCTGTGCTGATTATCTGTGTTTGCCTACTAACCTCTTTTCAAACTCAGAGCTCTTACCGACACTTTTTACTGTTTGCATTCAGGCCATTGCAGGACGTTTGACAGCTGCTGCTTATTTCACTGTATGTGAAGCAGGACTGGAGCTCACCACACATTAACTTTCATGAGATAGTTCCTCCCTCCTACAACCTCACATGCTCCCACACTGTTATTATGCCTTTGCAACAAAACCAATAAATGTGGGTCAATGCTGTCAGAGCAATTTCAGCCTCTAAAGTAAATATTTTTAAATATTTTTGTAGTAAAGTGAAGACTGACTGTGTTGTATGCAGGAGAGTTTGCCATATAATAATAATACTACTAATAATAATAATACTACTACTAATAATAATAATAAATGAAACAGATACAATAGGGCCTTCACACTCTCAGTTCTCGGTCCCTAATAACTTTATCTAAAGGAAATGTATGAATACAACAAGAAACTGTTTATTTAATTGTTTAATTAAAAGTAATAACCATAGCACAAAACAAAATCTGTACAAGATTAACAGAAGTAAACATCATAAACAGTTAATGCAAAATCATTGTTCGTCCTCTTGAATTAAAAATTGTTGTTTAACTTGAACAATTTGTTGCTATAAAGAGGCCTAATTACAAAAGGTGTGCTACTGTGCTATTGTGTAAGTATTTGTGGACCTGACTTTTAAGAACCTACAAAGAGAAACAACTGATGATCCAGTGAAGACACTATGAGCAGACTTACTGAATGGAGCAGAGATTTTATTGAGGATTGACAGAAAAGTGCATCAAGCAGGAGATGATCTTATGTGGAACAACAGAATAGAGAGAATTTGAAGAAATCAAATCTAACATGAAAGGATCCAAATGTTTCCACTCAGCCTGAGTCATCAGAAATATTTCAAGCAGTCAATCAGAGCATGAACACACATGAAGAATCCAAGGTATCAATCAGATGAAAGAAGATCAGATTTCAGGACTGGACTCTTCACAAACACTGACGAGTCAAAGTTGGATTTCTAGTCCCCATCTCTCTCATCATGCAATGATATTTGTACTGTTACTGTACATCAATTAATCTTGTATTATTAGTTGAACACAATTTTAAAATGTTGCATGCAGTGACTTTTACATAAAGCTAGGCTATGCTTATTTTTAAGAATATTAAAATGCATTAATAACATAAGAAAAAACAATCTGCTGAATTAAAAGGCTTGAGCATTATGTGATACAGTTAACTGTCATTAGCTATTGGAAGATTAAAATATGATTAACAATTAAAGGTGGAGTTTTTTTCAAACAACAACATCCATACATCACTCACATGGTGTCATATTAGACAAGTGCTGCTGAGCCTGCACCTGCTTAACTTGCCTGTATTATTAGACAAGACATGCTCCCCTCTCCATCATCATCATAACCTTCCTGGCTAATATGAAATATTATATAATATATAATAATATTATTAATTATATAATTAATTATATAATAATATCAAATAAGTTATCAAACACTTTTTCAAACTCATCACACATGTTAGTAAATGTGGTTAACTAGAGGAAATTCATTTGTTGGGATGAAAAATCACTGAATCTCGTTTATTCCACACATAGTGCAGACAGTAATTGATGTCAGAGAAGTGAACACAGACCAAGGATTTACAAGCACAGATCAGCATTTTATCCACAAAGTGCACGTGCAAACAACCAGAAAACAGCTGCTGACCTCTCAGCTTACCCAGCTCCTGGATATCGACAAACCCATAAAATAGAGACTACAGTTTCCTATGAGCATGAAACAAGTGCAGCTTTCAGCATCGATAGCTGGTTGCTGACACAAGATGGGAGTAATGTAAAGGATGGATGCAAATGAGTGAGGAACTTAATAATGGTGCAGTCTGGGAAGAAAAGAGAGAAATTTATGTTTGTTTGTTTATTAAGTTGACAAGTCTTGCTTGACCTAAAAACCCAGTGTGGTTTTTTGTGCAAATTTCCATATTTATCAAACAAAAATGAATCAAGAAAGCGAATGATTTGATGTTTAAAGTATCTCCACAGCTCAAAATCAGATTTTTAAAAGTTTTAACTTTAGTGAATCTTTGTTTTTTCACTTTTTTTTGACCACACTATAAGTGTACTGCAGAGCTACTTTGGTTCCTTCATCCACTCTGCTTCTCATCTCCTCTAGTTTCTGGACCTTCTCTGTGTTTCCTTCCTCATCCATCTTTTCAATCAGGAAGTCCAGGTGGATAATAGTGGACGCTGAATCAGCTTTCAGAGCGATCTGCTCCAGTCTGACAAGATGTTGGTAGGACTCATCCAGGAACCGTGACTTCTCTGCTGTCAGTTGGTTCATTTCACGTTCAAGATTTTGCAACAAGCTCAGTGTGTTTTGACTTTCTGCCTTGTGCTTTTCATACTTCTGTTTCACATCTTCTATAGCCCTCTGAATTTTTCTTGTCTTTGTCACATAGATCCAGTTTTCTTTCACATGATCGAATGCAAGACACTTCCCAGTGCAAACAGTGCAGCAGCCATCTTTCATGACCTCACAGTGTTTAGCATACCAGGCCATTGTGCATCCAGGATAGTGACAGTTCTCTTCGCAGATTGGACAGCAGACAGCTCCTCTATAAAAAACGAAATACATTCCACCATTTATATGTTTTTTATCTTTGTAGACTTCATCAAGTTCAACAGTGAAATTCTGATGTTTTTTCATCCCTTCTTTATGTTTCTTCAGAGCTTCTTGAATCTGTCTGATTTCTGACTGCTTTAGTTCAGTGAGTTTGATTCTTTCTTGCAGGTTTTGGATGCAGGCTGTCAGTCTGATCCGTTCATTCAGAACATCCACAGTTTTGTCAAGTTTTTGAGGTGATGCTTTTTCCAGAAAATCTGTGAAATCTCTCATTCCTTTCTCTGATATTTGACCAGCAATTTTCATGTATTCTCCTTCCTCTGTTCGGTCTTCATGCTGGCAGCTATTAAACAGGAAGTGAACAGGCTGGTTCTTCTCATTTTTGGCACAGTTTATTTTTGCTGCTTCAAGAGCTTGAAAAGCATTTTTAGGACGTCTTCCATCTGAGTGTGTGATGAGAGCTACAATGCTTTTCTCCATGTCTTTTCCAAACAGAGACATCACTGAATCAAAGATGTATGACAGTCGGTCACTCAGTCGATTAACACTCGCCTTCATCACCAGACCCACTGCATGAACTTCATGAACTCCATCCTCTGATCGGAACAAGTCAAATAATCTTTGAATGACAATCTCATCACATCCAATCCCTCTGGTGTCTCCGTATCCAGGAGTATCGATGATGGTCAGAGAGTAGGGCAGAGTTTTATCTTCAAAACCAAAGATCTCGTACACAATCACATCCGAAGTCTGACTTTCTGTCTGACTTGTATTTACGTTTTCTACGATCTGAAACCAGACTTCATCCTCCCACTTCACTCCCATGGTGTAATTGACCAGAGCACTGATCAAAGTGGATTTTCCTGTTCCTGATTCACCCACAAGTAAGATGGTTTTATTTGTTTTTATCACATTTTTTTCACCAACAGTCATTCTTGTCAAAGTTCCAAATGTCTCTTTCTTTGGTCTCAGCTGGTAGACAGCAGGAAATCCTGAAGAGATCAGATCAACATTTTCATCCTCTGATAATCTGTTACTGATCCTGCATAGAAGAAAAAATAGACTCATTACTTGCTTAAAGTGATTATTTACATGTTAGGAGTCAAAAAAAATCTTCTTGTGATTGCTTTGGCCATGCACAAAAAGTGCTAACTGGTCTCCAAACACTTCCCAACTAATAATAGCTGAGCCTACAAAAAAAAAAACAGAAATGGAGAATGTTGCCTTCAGAGTAAAAGTTGCTGCTTTTGAAATGAAAGACCTAGCTTTTACTTTGAAGTTGAACATTTTCCATTTCTGGTTTGAATGACACTTTTGCAAGTTGTCTTGCTGCTCAGTTGGTGAGTGATTATAGAAAAGTCAGGATCTCCCAGACAACCTGTGGATGACCACAGTAATCTGCTAGTAACCAAACCAATCACAAGCAGGATTCTGGGTAAGCAGACTCTTCGCGACTGATTTCGTTTAGGGAAATCATTCTCCAAGTCTGTGTGACCGAAGTTAGCTTGAAAAATAAACAGTGGCACAGGTCCAGAGATGGAGCAGCTTCAACCTTACGTAGGCTCTCGAGATGCTCGGCTACAGTACATTTGCATAGTCATTATGCAAATGTACTGTTTATAAGATCGGGGAAACCTGCAGTCAGCTGAGACTGAAGAAGTCACTTGGATGACTTACAAAACGTTTCTCCCACAAAACTCTACGTCCACATGAACAGAATCAACTTTTGGAGAGAGCAGGTAAACAAATTCCACACAAAGACGTAAACACAATGCGTGGACCCGACCCGTCAGAATCTGTGAGATGTCGGCTTTCTCACCTGACAGAATGTACGAAGACACGCCGTCAGGGCTGAAAGCAGACATCTAACAGATTCTGATGCTGCAGGTCTCATCACTCTCCAACCAAAATTGACTGAACCAGCAGCAAAAGAAGATCGAAACTACGCTGCATATTTGATAAATATCGTCATTAATTTCTTCTTATCTTTGCTGTTTTGCTTCTACTATGATAAAATCACACTTCCTGCACAGCTCTCTCGCTCTCTCTCTCTCTCTGTGTCAGTGTACTAAAACAGTTTCCCATCTCAAATCTCTGTTTTCTGCATTATTCACTCGCTTATTACGCATCAGCTTTTTTTTTTTTCAAAAATGAAAAATGAAAGTCTCATTTCTGCTGTTCAATACCGAAGAAATTTAGACTAAAATGATGCCAAATTGCAAAACTCTTAGCTGTGTCTAAAAAAACATTTGTAACATTACTCTGCTTCACTTCAGCAGCATCAGTTACTGTTCATATGTTGATTCATGGTTTTCTTTCATTTTTGTTCTACTGCAGAATATTTTTAAGGTTATCTGCTATAAAACGCCAGGTCAGGAAAATCTCCTTCATGTTTTTCTGTGTTTTATTGTTACTTTGACACAAAGGCATCTGCTGTGATGTTTACACCTCTGATGAATTCTCACAAGTATCAGCTTTCTTTTTATAGATATAAAAATATGAATATGTACTGATAAGTGATCAGAATTATAATATTTCTGACTGTCTGAGGCAAAATGTCCCCAATTCAAATCGAGTCGGATCGAAATCGGCGATCGAATCGAATCAGGACCTTGTGAATTGAAACGATGTTAGAAATCAGAGACGATACCCAGCCTTAATTTGTAGTTACTCAGCTGCATACATTCCTGCTCTTTAGGCTGCAGGTCTGGTCTTTCACTCTTCTTTCCTATTGTGTCAAATTCAGCTCATTTTGACCAGAGTCATTTTCACTCTAGTCTACTTATTTTCTTGCCCACCGTCTCACAGCCAATCAACTGTAGGTGTTTGTGCTTTAAATCTCAGTGTTCAGGGCTCACAACAGAGAGTTTCTGCTAAGTGTCCAGCTACTTCAGTTCTACCAACACCATCTAGACTCTGGGATCCTGCCCTACGTCCCTTCAGTTGTTGGACTCCAGTCTGTCAATTAGCAGTTTATTACTTCAACTCTGTACTTAAATAAATCTCTCAGATCATTTCTCCTTATTGAAGTGCTTTTAGTTGAATGTACATACCTTAATGCTGCTCTGGTTCTTTCATCCACTCTGCTTCTCATCTCCTCCAGTTTCTGGACCTTCTCTGTGTCTCCTCTCTCCTTCATTTTCTCAATCAGGAAGTCCACGTGTACATAAGCTGACACTGAATTAACGTTCTGCTGCAGTGTGACCACAAGTTGGTAGGACTCATCCAGCCACTCTGACTTCTCTCTGGTTAGAACTTTCATGACCTCATTTAGACGTTTTAAAAGTTTCCCTTTGTTCTTAAACTTCATTTTTATTTCCTCTTTGGTTCCCTGAACTCTCTTTCTACTGCTCACATACCTCCACTTGTCTTTCACATGATTTGATGTAGGACACCTACGAGTACATGAAGTGCAGTGGCCCTCTTCCATAACCTCACAGGTTTCAGGGTTGCAGGCAATTGTGCATCCAGGATAGTGACAGTTCTCCTCACAGACCATACAGCAGACAGCTCCTTCATAAAACCCACCATGTATAAGTCGTTTCTCTTTGTAGACCTCATCAATTTCAACAGTAAACTTCTTATTCTCCTGGTTTTTATTCATCAGAGCTTGTTGAAACTGTTGGATTTCTGACTGTTTCAGTTCAGTCAGTTCAATTCTTTCGTGCAGGTTTTGGATGCAGGCTGTTAGTCTGATTCGTTCATTCAACATAAATGTCTCCAGTTGTTGAGGTGAAGTTTTCTCCAGGAACTCTCTTAATCGACGTAATTCTGTATTTGTTACTTTCCATGCGTGCAATAGAAAAAACTCATTTTCATTTTTTCTCAGGAGGTTCTGTTGGTTATTAAACAGGAAGTGAACAGGGACATTTTCCTTATTTCTGACACATTTAATATTTGCATCATCAAAAGCTTTAAGTGTAGTTGTAGGTGTTCCAATCCCTGAGTGTGTGATGAGAACAACAGTGTTTCTCTCCACGTCTTTTCCGAATAAAGACAGCACTGAGTTGAAGATGTACGTGAGTCGGTCAGCAAGACGATTCTCCCCCGCCTTCACCACCAGACCCACTGCATGAACTTCATGAACCCCATCCTCTGATCGGAACAAATCCAATAATGTTTGCCTGACAATTTCATCATGTTTAATCCCTTTATTTTTTCCATATCCAGGAGTATCGATGATGGTCAGAGAGTAGGGCAGAGTTTTATCTTCAAAACCAAAGATCTCGTACACGATCACATCTGATGTCTGACTTTGTGTCTGACTGCTCTTCTCTATGATCTCAAACCAGACTTTATCCTCCCACTTCACTCCCATGGTGTAGTTAAACAGAGCGTTGATCAGAGTAGATTTTCCTGCTCCTGTTTCACCCACAAGTAAGATGGTTTTATTTGTCTTGTTTGGATTTTTTATACCTACAGTGACTGTTGTGAATGTTCCAAAGTTCTTTTTCTGCGGTTTCAGCTTGTAGACAGCAGGAGGTCCTGAACTGATACACACACTGTTCAATGAGTTTTTCTTCATCCTGCAGAATAATCAAACAATTTATTCAGTATGAAATTATATGTCTGCATCATTTGTGTTTGTACATAATTTTTCATTTTCATTAAATTTATTTAATTTATACAAACTTATATGCTTATTAAAACTAATCGTTCTGCGTAGATCTCACTGCATGTTTGGAGTAAAGAAGTGATATAATAGATGATAAAACACAATTTCCATCAATACATTTTCTACCTCTTGTCTGAAGCTGCGTCATGGGAACAGCAGCCTAACCAGAGAAGCCCAGACAACCTTGTCCCCATCCGCCTCCTTCGGCTTATCTGGAGAACACAGGTGTTCCCAGGCCAGCCGAGAAATGTCATCTCTCCAGCATGTCCTGGGCGTCCCCCAGAGTTTATCCTCTACTTCTGGTGGAACTTGCCCTTAACACTTCACCCAGGAGGAACCCATATCAGATACCCATATCACCTCAACTGGCTCCTTAGAACAGACTCAGGTCATACTCTGAGTCCCTCCTGAATGACTGAGTACCTCACCCCATCTCTAAGGGAGAACCCAGGCACTAGTATCCTTGATCTAAATGTTTTAGCCACTTCCCAGTGCTTGTGCCCATAGTTGATCCAAATATAGCTCAACCTGCAAATTGACAACTTCGGAGCCTCCCTTCATTGCACCTGTCAACCTCCTGCTCTGCTATTTCCTCATTCAAGAACAAGACCCTTAACTTCAGTAAAATTACTCAAACTCCTCCACTTGAGCACTTTTCCCAATTCTGTCTGAAACCTGTGGCCTCAGACTTAAAGGTGCTGATTCTCATTGCATGTGCTTCACCTGCAAACTGCTCCATTACAAGATGAAGATAATAAATAAACAAAGTCAGCAGAAGCACAGAATTTGCAACAAAAAACTCAACTAAAGCTTATCAGACACAACAAGGCAAATCATTGCAAACAAACAGATTTTAACGTTGAAAAAAGTGAAACAATAAAAAAACAAAACCTCTGAGATTAAAAATACAGCACTGGGGTCTGCACAGAGCTCAGCTGGTAGGATGAATGTTAATAGCACTTTAAATGATTTGGAAATATTTTACAGCAGCAAATATGCAGAGATGCATATGGCATATGGCATTTGGTGAGCACTCACAAAGGCTGGAAACACTTTACCTGGTTTTTCACGTGCACTATTATTTGCAAACTTGTTTTTGATTCATGGTACCCTTTGCAATGAAATATTTTTAAAAACTGTGAAATGCATCTCAAACATGCCTCTTCATATGTCAGTTAAAAAAAAACAAAAAAAACAAACCCAAACCTGGCAAAGTCAGCTCTGAGTTTCACCCACTCTGAGCCGTGACAGGAAGGATTTGGTTTCTCACTTTTAGCTGGGTTAACTTGTGCATACTAAAGCTTCTGTGTGCATTAAAACAACACCGTTGCTTTGTAACATGATGACTGAATTCTGGTGCTGACCACAAAGTCTGACATCTGTCTAGAACAATGTCTCCAGCCATGTGAAGGTCAAAAAGGTCTACTGTGGGCAAACTACTGTATTAGAATACCCTTATCAGTATGAGGGGGTGAACATAATCGCTTTCCAAAGTACAAAAACCTCCCACTGAGAGGACAGCTTCAGAATAACACAACCTTAATGTGTATACAGTCTGTAAAGATAACACTGTTTTCCTTGGTACAGAGTGTCTACTACCCACCAGGAAGGCTGCAGATGGATTCATTCATTATTCTTTTGTAAACTGAACCTTTACTTGCGTGACAATAACAAACACTGAGCACCTCCCTGCATGGTCTCCAACATCAGCTTCAGAGTGTTTCTTGACTTGTAAACTATGATCCAACTCAGCCCTTCAGGTCATCTGGAAAAGTTTGCCTGGTGATGTTGCTTACAGTGTAGGCTTTTCGATTGTGTAAAATAAGTGTGTCATATGATAATCCTTCGTCCAGGATGTTAACATTTTTCCTGAACAGTCACTATATTTTGTGGACACAAATCTTTGCCCATGTACAGGCGGATTCTGTTCATGTTTTTGAGCTGCATAAACACAGCTCACAAACAGTCTGTCTCTAATGAGCGGCTGAGCTGATGTTGAATGATTCACATTAGCAACCTCTGCACTGTTTTTCTTGGTCTTCATGCATAAATTATACGAGAGTTTGCATGTTTTTGTTGGCTGAATACATTTCCAAACAGCAGATGATGATCTGCTAAAGGTGGACAAACCCTCCACCTTCGGGTGTGCCACACATTTGAATTTTGCTTAATATCTGTCTTTTAACAGAGTTACTCGTCCAGACTGGTCCAGGAAACTCAAAACTGTGGTGGCAGCTGAGATGTGCATGTGGTCAGGTGCTGATTGTGCAGCCTGGTCTTGATGCTTCTTGTGTCTCTATCTTTCTATAAATTGTTCTTATGACTTTTTTTTCTTAATCTATTTTTTTTTTTTTTTGTCTGTATTGTCATTGTTTTACTACCTCAGAGGATGTCATGTTCTACTGATACTTAAGGTGGCAGTAATTCACCTACAAGCTGTTTGACCACAATTAAAGATGAACAACAGCAGGCGAGTAACTACCAGGGATCAGCTAATGAAGTGTTGTGGTCACTCACTCTGTTGCCATGGTGATAATGTGGCTGAAGGAGTCTTCACACAGCGATGCTTAAACAGGCGTTGGTCTCTAGGAAAAAAAATCAAGTGTTTATTTGATATTGACAAGGACACTTAAATACAGAACCTGTGTTTGTTCCCCTCTGTGACGCTCTCACATCATCTGAGTGCAGAATCACTCAGTGTCAGAATTACAGAGAGATTCTGTCATACTGAGAGAGTTTGTTCTTTCTGCATTCATCTAGGTTTCTACAGTTTATTGTACAAAAATGAACCGTGCTCACTCATGAATACATCTATAGATCTATAAATAGAAATATAAATCACATTTATATTTTGCTTTCCTGCTTTAAGTTTTCTGTTATTCAAAGGTGTTTTAGTTTTTGATGATAACTTTTCTCCTGCTTTCCACACTGTTAGATTTATTTATTGAATAATTTGGTTCAGTTTTTGTGAAATCATTTAGTCTGAGTTTGAATCTTAGCTTCTTACCTGTTGTCTTGGTTTCAGGAAGCTCTCTGAGGCTGAGGAGGCAGAGAGATCAGAGGGGCGTGAGTGTTCAGAGCTTTTATACTGACAGGAAGAGACAGATACTGTGTGATCACATGATCTCACAGCAAGTCACGGCAGGAGTTGCTGTACCTACTTTTCAAAACGAAGACTTTCACAGGTCTTTGAAAAAGTACCTGTAGGTGGCAGTGGGGCATGTTTAGAAACGTTACCTCAACCTTTTCAATTATTTACTATAATCCCAGTTATGTGAACATTAAGGTCAAAGCCTGCAAAGATCAAACACTTAAATAGCTGAGTCTTGTCCTTGTATGTTCATATTGCTCCACAAGCTCTAAAGAAATAAGGAAATGTGGATTTTCTCAGACATTTGTTTTAGTAACACTCAGCCAAATTTAAAATATTATGATTTCTTTTTCTTTAGAAAAAATGTATTAGCATTTTCAGTATTTCATTGCATCTTTTAACATTTTCCTTTATATTATGATGCTGGATTATTTTGATACTAACAAAATCTAATTTTATTAAAGCAGAAATGGTTAAGTAACAGAATTCGCCAAATAATCCTCTAATTTTTTAAGATTTCTGCATTATTAAGGTGATCTGGTGATAGTTACCAATGATACGCAGCACAGGACACATGATTTGGGTGTGCCTCATACTTCAGGACCTCACACAATACCAGCGACATCTATCAGAAATAAACCCTTAAATCAGAAATATATTGATCACTGCTTTATTGTTTTCAGAGAGAAACATGGGTGTAAAAACCTGAGCTCATTATTTTGGTTATCAGGCCTGCATCACTCTGTCCCTGGTTTTTGAGCTGCTCTTGGCAGAAAGCTGGTTATTAATGAACTCTCTGGGTCTTTGTATATCAATGCTAATCCTGTCGCTCACCCTGCGACTGGCATCACAATAATTAGCCCTGCTTTGTAAATCGGTTCCATGGCAAATAAACTGCTGATCAGATGTTCTTCCAGCAGTGTGAGGTTCAAAGTTGAGTTTTGTGTTCAGCTCTTATTGTTGTTTTTGGAACTTCTAAACATTTTAGCAACTTATGGTATGACATCACACCCCATGCGCCACCTTGTCAGTTTTGCTGATTGTTTTCATTGAAGTCTTGGATGATCCGTTGCTGTAAATTATGGGATGGCTTTTTCTCCTGTCCTTTCATAAATTTAATAAATGTTTCCAGTATATCCATTGCTGAAGGAGGGAATAAAGGCAGCACTGAAGATTTCTGTGGCAGAAACAAGCTTCCATAGTTTTTTGCCTTTTCTTCTCTGGGAGCTTGTTGAAGAGTAATCTGCTGATTGAGTTCAATGTGGTCTGTTTTAAAAGCTCACTCCTACCTGCAGTCTCTTTCTGATGCTTGGGTCTGACAGTTAGTGTCCCAGACGGTCATACTGAGAAGAAGCCTCGGGATATGCTGGATCAATTACAGCTCCCAGTCAGCTCGGAAGCACAAAGGTGGATGTGTTCAATGTTTAGTTTTCATTGCTCTTTATGCCTGGGACCGTTTTACTTAGTGATATTAAAGTTTAAATGAAATAGAGTCATTGCACAGACATGGTTCAACCACAACTGAGAAGGAAGGCGAAGAAAATAAAACAAACATACATGCATCAAAAACTGTTCACATTTCTTCCAAAAAAGCCTTTTTCACTTTGCAAAAACTTAGGGTTGGGGTTTTGGTCCTCACCATGACCATTTAGAGTTCATTTGGTTAAAATTTGGAAACAATAATCCTAAAGATATCCAGCAGGTGGAGCTAAAGAACAACGTTTTTCCTCCATTAAGTATACACAAATTGGTCAAAAGTGCTCTGAGATTGGAAGCACACTTTGTTACTTCAGAAGATTCAGAGAAGTGAGGAAGGAGGAAACTTCCAGGTGGTGTCCATGCAATCTGTGAAATTCATGTAAGTGAGATTATGTCAGTTTCAGGGAAATAATGAAAAGCTATGAAAAGTTATTTAAAAAAAACTAAAAAGGTGTATATAATTTTGTCTTGTCTGTATTGAAGGTAACATCCGTTCTACAAGCCCGAGCTAAAAATGACCATAAATGAAATTAGGTTAGAAGGCCACAGGGGGCTTAAATTTCTGTAATATTCTGAGAAATTCTAAAATTAAAATAATGAGCATAAGCCATTTTTCTGTGCTGATGGTGGATGCAAAGCTTTCTGAACCTGTGTTGAAAACTAGTCATTATTTGTAAGCAAAAAAGGCCATCTGCTGCTCATATCCAGGGACTGCACTCTCATGGTGGTTTCACTGCACTGACTGTATTGCATTAAGCATCACCAACTAGTAGCACCCTCAAGGATTAGTAGGCACATTGTAGCGTTATAAGAAAGAGTATTTCTGGTCTTGACAACTTGTGAGACAACTTGTGATAAAAACAATCACGCCAAAATGCATTATTGTACTTTGTATCAATCAATGAAAAAACCACAATGACAGAAAATAAAGATTTAAAGTACACAAACCTCATGAACTGGCATCCAGAGGGGCTAAATAGTCTTTTATGTTCATAGTATCTTCTTCTCTATCTTCTGTCTCACTTATTTCTTCTATTTATCTCATTTGGGGCGTTTCTTTCTCTATGTGTGGAGCTAACCTGGATCATTGGCTAGTTTAAAGGGGTCAGGTGGAGACAATTCTATGGTTTACCAAAAGATGGCGTAAAAGAGTAAGATTTACACATACAGATCAACGAAGCATTAAATGTAAAAGACTGCTGTTTTTGCTGAAATCCACTCCAACATCCAGCGGAAGCTCATCTGAGATTTCAGCTGAATAAAAGAACCTCCAGAAACTCGAAGGGTGAAATAATCAGAACTGAGTCAAGAATGGTCCATCAGTAGCTCTCTGTCACACACAATCATTGATATTTAATGTTATTTTATAATACATAATTTGTAGTTTCTATTTCATGATGCTGGGTTTCGCAGACAAGTCTCCCTTAATGACTTAACTGCGGTCTACTTACAGTTGCAGGCCCACCTTGATTTTAACAAGATCTCTGAAAATCTGGTTTTAAATTACTACATAAGAGTGTCATTTTTCATAGTTAGATGCCTGGCTGACAACTGTATAAAACAAAAACTACACACAATATTCAAAGCACATAGTGCACACTGTGGGAATTTACGACTGTGCGTAAATCCCCCTAATATTGGTATGATCCGAGCTCAGACACTAAGCGACTGAGCGAGGGGGCGGGGCTGCCTGCTAGTGCGCGGTTGGAGAAGCGCAGCGAGGCAGACAGAGGAGAACTGAAGGTCGACCAGGTACCAAAGCAAATCATTCGTACTGTACAAATAATGTAAATATGACAGTGTATCACGAAAGATTGATATCAAACTGATCACTTAACTACGTTAATTACGTTACTTGCTCTTCAAGTGAATCAACAAATGGCGAAATTAAAAGCCGAACAACAACAATGCTGTTTCTTTAGAGCAGGGGTCGGCAACCCTAGGCACGTGTGCCACAGTTGGCACGCGAAGGGTTAACTGATGGCACGGCCATAGCTGGACTGGCCATCGGGCATCCCGGCCATTTGCTCGGTGGCCCGATGATTTTTTTTATTTTGTAACAGTATAAACAATGAAAGGTGGTGGATTGGCCAGATGCTGGCCGGTGTGTAAAAATAACTCAGTTGTGTGGTGGTGGCATCGCGGACCTTCCACAGATTCAGTAAAATTAACAAGTGGTGGAGGCCAGCAGGTGGATGAGGGAGATGGAGGCAGGACGAGGAGAGACCCGAGGCGGCCGCCGGTCCGAGTGTCAGGTAAGAAGTTATGACCTGCAGTCTATCTGGGTCAGATATAAACCAAGTTTAGGCAGGGTTCGCAAAATTTCAAAATCCCTGGTAGCCCTTCGGGCAGGGACTCTTCAGTTTTTGGTAGCCCAAAATAAATTTAAGTAGCCTGAATAAAAAAGAGAGCAATTTTTTGATTGATGTTTTGTTTCCTGTTTTGTTTCCGTTACAATATTATACATTAAAGTATAATATTGTAACGGAAACAAAACATTAATCAAAAAATTGTTGAAACACAAATTACAACATTGTATAAAAATTACAACCATCAACTCAAATACTTGGTTCTAATTGAACAGAAATTTCTATGAACTTGTAAGAACTGTGTAGAACATGAATCAGTCTGTGTCAGATCCTCAATCTGAAATTTCCACTGAAGTCATGGGTAAGAGGCAAGTGGAACCAAGATCTAGGCCATTTGCTTTTTGAAGTTTGCAAAGACTGCTAAATTGTGCCAGTGGTAGTTCACTCTTTGCAACATAGTACGCTGTTTTAAACTGATTTTCAGGTTTCTTTTTAGTATGTTATTTGCAATTGGTGTTTGTTCCGGTGTTCCAGAACAAATTCCTCCAGAAATGTGTCACAGGTGACACAAATGTCACACAAGTGTCACAGGTGACACATTTGCCGTTTTTTTTTTTTTTCTGGTTTGTCGGGAGCAGCTCCTGAAATGCAAGACTGCCACATATCTGTTCGACCAACGCCAGTTGATCTAAACGCCAGTAGATCTGGAACACTGGGAAAGATATTGCAGACTGAGCAATAATGCATTTCTTGCATTTCTCATGGGTTCTAATGGGGGCCTTTCTTAAAATTACTGGTCCCAGTAACAAAGGCGCTTGTCGACTCAGAAATCGAGGGAAAACCAACAACACACCCGGCAGAACATTGTGTTATTTACACGGGTGCACATAAGTGGTCCGCATGTGCGCATTCGCTGTCAAAATAAAAGACGCGCACCAGATAAGAAGTTGCAACGCGCGTTTGCGTCCATATAAAAGGCTGTTTTTGTCCGCTAGAGTGGGATTTTCACGGCACATTCTGCACCACATCTCTGTGTGTTCATTATTTGTTTGAAGCCAGCTCACCTCCTGCAACCACTTTTCCGAGAATACGCGCTTCTTTTGTGGTTCGGACTCCTGACATTTCTTTGGAGGTGGAGGAACAGCAAAGTAATTGCTTAAAGGAGCTTCTTCGACATCTTTAAGAGTTCTAAACAAATGTCTGTCCTCCTCCAGAAAATCTTATGTATGCAAACACGCGTTGCAACTTCTTATCTTGTGCACGTTTTTTATTTTGACAGTGAATGCGCACCTGTGGACCACTTATGTGCAGCCCTGGTTATTTAGCTCGTCATATTGCAGCCACAGATTTTGTCCATGAAACCATAAAGCTGCACTTTCTTTTTGCCTTATAGTCTGATTTGTCATAATTTTTCCGTTTTGTGGTAAGCTTTTCTTTGGCTGTCACTTCTTCACCCTGACCTGTCTTATTTGGCTCAGCAGAGCTAAAATATATATCCTGCTGCTTTTACACACGCACTCACATAACGCTCAGCAATTCTCTGCGCGATCAACCTCTCACATGTTTAAGCTGCGGGAGATTTCACTTGTCATGTTTGCATAGTAAGCTAACGATTGATAAGACGATGTCAGAGGAATTGGTGCACAAATTAACATCACTCACCAATCAGTACTGTCGCTCTCTATACACAGTTCGCGCGATTGCAAAGTGAAAGCAAAAAACAAGCGCAAATTCAAACGCGATTTCAATATGTCACATATTGACAGTGGCTCACCGATGCCAATGACATAATTACCCAGCTACATTTCCGAAAGAATGCAAAAGCATTGACATATATTTTTCCTTCCTACGATAGGCTGACGGGCAGGGCAGAGATAGATTTTGGTAGCCCGACTGGAAAAATCGCTAGCCCCGGGACGTCGGGCTAGCGATTTTGCGAGCCCTGGTACTGTTGAGGAGCTGTTCAGCATGGAGTCTCTGAACTTTCTTGGCATCTAGTTTCAATTTCATCAATTGAAACTAGAAGCTAAGAAAGTTCAATTAAGTTCAATTAAGTTTAACTTGTATTGCAGCAAATTACAAAAACAGCTGCCTTTGGGGTGTTTTCTATCATACAATACAATAATAAGTATGTAAGTTATTAATGAGCTGTGGAGCTGAGCAGCCCTTTGGTTCCAGAGACTCCTGAAACTCTTTCGTGACTGCTGCTCTTCTAGGTGGTGAATGCATCAGCCTGTCATGTTGTTGTCACATATTATTTTGTTATATTACATCATCATTGATGTCACAAATGGGTTTACCTGAGCAGGTTAACTCTGAGGCGAAGGGAAAGGGTTCAAACACACAGACGCTCCACAGAGCAGATGCTTTCTCCACACAGGCACCATTGATCCACCACATTGACCTGTGTGGAGCCTTCTCTCTCCTTCCTACAGAAACAGCAGAGCCACAGGCCAGATGTTCACAAATTACAGTGACTGCCTTCGGAGTTCACACAAACAACACCGCTGGCCTCCACTCTCCCAGATGTTTTAGCTCCAGTGTTCCTGCACAGCGACTGGCGCCGCCCACCAACCCGACGGACTCTGAACAGAAAAGGAATTTACTTCTGAAAAGATTAAAGTGAAACTGTTAATTATGTTTTTGTGATTCTTTATTTTTTAGTTTACCTTTTGATATGAGCTCATTGCAAGCTTGGACTCCTGAGAAGGACATAAGAAAAAAACCATGAATATGAAGACGGATTTTACTTGGAGAGAGCAGTTCATCCTCTGATCCATTCATATCTGTGTGTTATGATGATCTTGCTGTGTGTGCAGGTTGTTTGATGATCAAATCACAGAATGCTGACAGTTGATTTCTAATCCTACCTGAGCTCCACAACAGCAGCAGACGGGGATCCATGATGCTCATTCCTGTCCAACAGGCTTCTCGTAAGTCCTCTCAAAGTCCCACTGACCCCTACATTTATGGTCCTATAACCTTGCACAGGTAGAAAGTTACATACTGGTTGTTTTCCAACAGTAAATATCAACCTGCACTTTGTTCCCTTTAAAATAAACAAACCAAACTAAAGTAGTTTTGTTCAAATTTGCTGCAAAATTTCACTTGAAAGGAAGTGAAATACTGTTTGTTTATGTTTTTATTTTGCTTATTAAAATACATTTTTCACTGCAACAACAGAGAATTAATTTTCTCAGACAGCAAAAGCATCTTATTACATAACAGAAAAAGTGTAGAATCATGTGAATAATTAATGTCCAAAAATGCTAATTACATCAGACATAAAGATCATGGGGTTTTTGTCAGCTAAGAAATTCATTGAGACATGAGATGAGCTCTTTAGAGGTTTTCCTTTGCTTCCCGAGTTTTGTCATCTTCAGCAGCACAAACATGGAGGTCACAGTCAGCTCTGGGTCCTCCTGTGTGCTGCTTGGCTGCAGAGACATGACAGCACACTGTCAGACCGACAATCAAACCGACTGCATCACTCAATCATCACTCATGTGTTCATTGCCCTCGAGTATAAATACACAACAGTGTGAGTAGCAGGACAGAAAGACCTGTGTCATGTGATCAAACACACTGACAGGAAGCACTCCATCATTATGTGAATCCAGTCTCCTTCTCTTGATAATACTGCACTTTATCCTCTGGATTCTGTGCTTGTGTCCCATCCTCCTCAGTTTGGGGAATTAATTGCATTTTTCCTTTTAACTAAATATATTGCAATTGACCATAAACAAATGATATCATGGAAAAAAGGCTAAACAGCCACTTTAACACCCATAACAGATTTAACTCACACTAACATTTTTAGTATGGAGCAAGAAACACACATAACAGTTTTTATATATATATATATTATATATATATATATATAGATATATATATTTTATATATATATATATATATATATATATATATATATAGATAGATATATATCTATATATATATTATATATATCTATCTATATATATATTATATATATCTATATATATATATATTATATATATCTATATATATATATATATATATATATATATATATATATATATATATATATATATATATATATATATATATCTATATATATATATATATATATATATATATATATATCTAGATAGATAGATAGATAGATAGATAGATAGATATATATAGATATATAGATAGATAGATAGATAGAGATAGAGAGATAGATAGATAGATATAGATAGATAGATAGATAGATATAGAGATAGATAGATATAGATAGATATATATATATATAGATATATATATATATCTATATATATATATATATATATATATATATATATATATATATATATATATATAGATAGATAGATAGATAGATAGATAGATAGATATATTTATGTACAAAAACACATTAAAAACGTTCAAAGGTTATCATAAAACTGGTGATGGGATGAAGCTTCAGAGCATGTGCTGAGAAATCCAGGAAATGCTTAATGAAGCGCTCATTGAGGCTTGCTTCTTTACATGTGACTGACATCAGTTATGAGGTTTGAAGACTCGTTGGTTCAAATTGGTTCAAGTGCGGTTGTGATCTATGAACAATAAAATAAAGCGCAATGGACCCCTGAAAATGCATGTGTCAGTGTTCACCTTCACGATTTCTCCAAAGCCAGAGAAGTTATTACCAAAAAGAGAAAATTAGTCCAAGCACAGTGGAAAAATAGTATTTCTTAAAAAACCACCACCATCATTATTCAAACATTGACTGATACAGCTCTGTTTGCATCATGCAGGCCAATGACAATTAAGGTGTTGACCAGCAGGGGGGGTTGTGTGCATATGAAGCATCAAGAAAAGACCCTTTTTCTGAACCAATTGGATGAAAAACGTTAAATTCTCACAAGGTTTCATCTGGCCATTACTGCCTGAAGCTGTTATCGTGTTGAAAGGACAGCTCCAATTATCCTGCCGTTATAAAGACTGACAGTAAACAGCGCAGAGAGCAAAAAAGAGAGAATGCACTGACATGCTGTCATCCTGAACAAAACGGTCCAGGTAAGGGCTTGCCTTTTTCTTTTTTTTTTACCAAAAGACCTTTTCTTTTCCAACAAACAGACTCTGTAGTGAAACTTTACAGAGAAATAATGAAAGATGCAGCAGAATGGGAAAGCTGCTGATGTCTCGGTAGAAACACATCTGTAACAGCACATTTACTGAAGTGTGTTTCATAAGCTGTTTACCACTCAGCAAACATCTGATCACCTCATAGGTGTCACTAATGTGCTTACCTGAGCAGGTAAGATGCAGGATGCTGTAAGTGAATCCTGATGCTGCACACGCCCTTAAATCAGATCGAGACCGAACACAGCCTTGATTGAGAAACCATGTCTGGATGTAAAAGGAGTTATCTCTCACTTCTACAGAAACCACAGAGCTGCAGTTTAAGTGTTTGCAGAAAACAGCTGCTTCATTCAGGATCCAGTCAGAGCCGTCCACAGGTCTCCACTCTCCCAGATGTTTTATCTCCAGTCTTCCGTCACAGCGACTGGCTCCTCCCTCCAACCTGATATCATAAGGCTCTGAACAGAAAGCAGAGAGTCATCAGTAAAAGAATAAAGTGAGTTTGAGCCACATCAAAGCTGCAGCTCCTCTTCTACCTGAGCAGGTGAGTCCAACAGCTTTGCCAGCTGAGCAGCTGTTTCTAGCTGAGCCTGAGCTTCTACAGTCCAGGAGAGCAGACTCATGGCCTCCACACTGGAACTCTTTGCTCCACACTGGAGCCTCCACTTCTCCATAGAGCGCCCCCTGGAGGACTGAAGGAGGCCCACAGTGAAGCTCCCTACAGACCACCTCTGCATCCTGCTGGTCAAAGTCAGCTTCACACACTGAGGACCAGCTCTGGTTAGACTTCACCTCCAGTCTGCCTGAACACAGACTGGAACCATTCAGCAGCCTGACAGAGTCTGGAGACATCAGAGAAGATCAAACAGAGAGAGATACTCAGAGTCAGCCCCCACTCAGTACATCATAAGTCCTTCATGTTTATTTCAGATTGGTTTTGATGGTCACTTTGGATTTTGAGATTGTTCACTGAATATTTACCATTTTTGTTTAGCTGTGTAAAAAGACTAATGAAACCATCTGTGAAATAAAGGATCAGTGGTTTTTAAAACATAGGCTGACTGCAGTTTATAAAAACATCCAAAAGCAAAATTATCACCTGACCACAATATTCTGAGACTATCCCTGCTTTTATGAAGGTAATGCTTCACTGGATGTGTCTGAACATAGACGTCATAGAATCTGAACCCCAAAGCCCCAAAGCAAGAAATAAAAACAAAAAAACTCTAAATACAGTCTCAGCTGGCTACTGACAGAATAGCAAAAATAATACCAGGGCAAGGCAGGAGGAAACTGACAGAAAAAAATATGACTAGAAGAAAGCACACAGATCGACAAGCATGCAATATGAGAGATTAGGGAGGACATGACAAAGAACCAAGAAAAACTGATGGAAGGAAGAGGGAGGCCCTAGACAGATCCCCAGTCAACCAGTCTCTTCAGGAGCCATCCATCCCAGCACGTGCTGAGGACAAGGTCACAGGAACCCGGGAACTGTCAGAACCTTCTGCACCCCACATTGAGGAGGCCCAAGCTAAGCCAGACCACAACCCCAAGGGAGCAATCATGTCAAAACATCTGGCCATGCACCCCAGAATCATCGAGTACCCAACACCTCGGGAAAGCAGCGCTGACCAAAGGAAGCACTATGTGGTTTCTGATTTCTAAACCTTGGGCGATATGTAAAGGTAAATTTAAACCAATTAAAAGACAGAACACACTTAGCCTGCCTGCACTTCAACCTTCTAGGATTCTCCAGGTAGGACAGGTTTTTGTGGTCTGTCCAGACTACAAAAGGCTGTTCAGCTAACTTCAACCAGTACCTCATTTTTGTATGTTTGATAAGCTGTATTCAACTTGAGAAGCTTCTGCTCACCTCATATATAAATCACTAATGTGCTTACCTGAGCAGGTAAGATGCAGGATGAGTTCAGTAATTCCTGATGTTACGCACACCCTTAAATCAGGACTAGACTCAATACAATCATTTTTGAGCCACCAGGTGCCTCTGGAATTGGTTTGATTTCTCTCTTGCTTCGAAAGCACAGAGCCACAGTTCAAATGTTCACAGAAAACCGCTGCTTCATTCAGGGTCCATTGAAAGGCATACACTGGTCTCCATTCGCCCATTTTCACCTCCAGTGTTCCGTCACAGCGACTTTCTCCTCCCACCAACCTCAAATCAAAAGGCTCTGAACAGAAAGCAGAGAGTCATCAGTAAAAGAATAAAGTGAGTTTGAGCCACATCAAAGCTGCAGCTCCTCTTCTACCTGAGCAGGTGAGTCCAACAGCTTTGCCAGCTGAGCAGCTGTTTCTAGCTGAGCCTGAGCTTCTACAGTCCAGGAGAGCAGACTCATGGCCTCCACACTGGAACTCTTTGCTCCACACTGGAGCCTCCACTTCTCCATAGAGCGCCCCCTGGAGGACTGAAGGAGGCCCACAGCCGAGCTCCCTACAGACCACCTCTGCATCCTGCTGGTCAAAGTCAGCTTCACACACTGAGGACCAGCTCTGGTTAGACTTCACCTCCAGTCTGCCTGAACACAGACTGGAACCATTCAGCAGCCTGACAGAGTCTGGAGACATCAGAGAAGATCAAACAGAGAGATCAGAGACAGCAGAAAAAGAAAATGATTAGATTCAAATAAATTTATTTAGAGGCAAACAACTGTGATCTCAAGATGCTTTATGTTGTAAAGTAAAGACTGAATAATAATACTAAGAAAATGGTAATAGTAAGGTTCAAAAAACCTTGTATGTGAGGAGCAGGATTTTAAATTAGATTCTGGATTTAACAAGGAGCCAATGCAGGGAAGTCAGTATAGGAGAAATGTGCTCTCTGTGTGTGTGTGTCCCTGTCAGCACTCTTGAATAAGCATTTTGGATCAACTGAAGGCTTTTCGGGATTTTTATAGGACATCTTGATGAAAATGAATTACAGTAGTCCAGTCTAAAAGTAATAACTCAATTCAATTCAAATATTTTAATAAAGAACAACAGCTACATCAATGCAATTGCATGAATTAGTTCCAAGGAGCTCGAAGGAGCACTGCTGAAAAAAACTGCTCAGGATTTTTCTGATATTGTGCCAATGACAGAAAGCAGTCCTACATATGTGTTTAATATGTGCACTGAAGGAGATATACTGATAAAAATGACTCCAAGGTTCCTCACAGTTTACTGGAGACCAAGGTAATGCCATCAAGAGCAAGTCACTGGTTAGATACCATATTTCTAAGAATTTTCAGGGCCGAATACAATAACCTCAGTTTTATCTGAATCTAGAAGCAGTGAGTTAGTGGTCATTGGTGTGTGTTATCTGGTTTCATAGATAGATAAAGTTTAGTGTCATCTGCATAGCAGTGAAAATGTATGCTATGCCTTCTGATGATACTGCCTAAGGGAAGCATCTATAAAGTAAACAGAATTGGTATTAGCACTGAGCCCTGTCGAACTCCATAATCAACCCTAGTGTTTGAAAACGACTCTCCATTTACATGAACAAATTGAAGTCTATCAGTTACATATGATTCAAATGCTGCAACAGAGAGGTTTGAAGCTTATGCTCTAATCACTGTAATAAAATATTATGGTCATCATTAGTGAATGCTGCACTGAGGTCAAGAAGATCATTACTGCTACCCTAAAAGCCTGTAGCCTATTAATAAAAAAAATAGGTTGATCACATTTAAGATTGAAATATTATCTATTGTTAGGACTTCTTTGAGCGCACTTGTAGGAATGTGGTCTAAAAGACACACTATTGATTAGAGAAAGTAATTACTGAAGTTAAGTCAGAAATATCCACTTGAGTGAAAGAGTGAATGAATATCAGTATTTTTTTAAAGTAGTTGTATATAATGATACATCTCAGTGGTGGTTATAAAAAATGTTTTATCTAATGGTTAAAATTTTATTTATCAACAAATTCAAGTCATTACTAGGTAAGGTCAAATGAATGTTTGGCTCAACACAGCCCTGAGTCTATGTCAACTTGGTTACAGTGCTGAAATGAAACTCAAGGTTGCTCTTATTTTCTTCAATCAGTGAAAGACAATAAGATGCTCTTGCTTTATGGAGGGCTTTTTAAAAATGAAGATCTTCTAAACTCATGAAACTGAATTTCAATTTAATTAATTTCAGTCGTATTTATATAGCACCAAATCATAGCAAAGGTTACATCAAAACACTTTAATTGTAAGGTACAGGCCTTACAGTAAAACTCTCTCCAGCTTATGAGTTCACTCCTTTAAAGGGCATATTTGAGAGTTAAACCAAGAACTCAAGCACTTCTGATATGAGGCTTTCTTTTACAGAGAAACCACAATATCAGGAGTCATACACAATGAGGATGTAACACTATTAACAAGATAATCGACCTCTTTGGCAGTAGAGTTTAGGTAGCTGCTCTGTACTGTGTTAGCTTATGATATTAAAATAAGATAACAGTGGAGGAATTCTACACCTAATCTTAGTTACAGCACTTTCAAAAAGCCAGCTACTGTCATCAAATATATTCCCCACTGCTGTATAATACATTATTCTAAATTTAGATGTTATTAGGAAATATCTATTTGCATATTTTAACTGCACTTGTCTTTTTCTTTTTTTTATGTAGAGTTCGGAGTAAAGCTCTGATGATGGCATATATGTTGTCACTAATGATGGACTTACCTAAACAGTTAAGTTTTACAAAATACATTGAGTCATCTGATGTTGCACACTGCCTCGGAGAGGATCCATTTTGAACGCAGTCAGCAGTGATTTCCCAAGCAGATCTAAATGAAGAGCTCAAATTTTGTTCTATGGAAACAGCAGAGCCACAATCCAGATATCCACAGAGGACTGCTGCTGTCTTCAGTGTCCAGTCAATGGCTTTCACTGGTCTCCATTCTCCCAGATGTTTCAGTTCAAGTGCGCCTGCACAATGACTGGTTCCTCTCACCAACCTGACATGATCAACATCTAAACAGGAATCAGAAAATAGTCACATTGAGAATGACTTTGAACCACATCAAAGCTGCAGCTCCTCTTCTACCTGAGCAGGTGAGTCCAACAGCTTTGCCAGCTGAGCAGCTGTTTCTAGCTGAGCCTGAGCTTCTACAGTCCAGGAGAGCAGACTCATGGCCTCCACACTGGAACTCTTTGCTCCACACTGGAGCCTCCACTTCTCCATAGAGCGCCCCCTGGAGGACTGAAGGAGGCCCACAGCCGAGCTCCCTACAGACCACCTCTGCATCCTGCTGGTCAAAGTCAGCTTCACACACTGAGGACCAGCTCTGGTTAGACTTCACCTCCAGTCTGCCTGAACACAGACTGGAACCATTCAGCAGCCTGACAGAGTCTGGAGACATCAGAGAAGATCAAACAGAGAGATCAGAGACAGCAGACACACAAGAAAAAGATGGCAGCAAACAACTATTCACTGGTTCAAAGATGAGACCGTTTGTCTATTTATTGGTGGGACAGTATTATGCTGTTATATCAGGATGAGCTGGTAGAAACAACAGCAGAGAAAAGTGGGTTATTAGAGATCCAAAGATTAGCGAAACAGAGTATCAGCCCATGTGGTCTTATGTACACATTCTCTATAACAGTGAAGTAGAATCATTGTAAATCAACACTCACTACCTGCAATCTGCAAAGCATAGTGACCCCATTAAATATTGATCAAAATGATCATACTCAGAGAGTCAGCCTTCTTTGCAAAATTCTCAACTGACCACAATATTCTCCGACCATACCTGCTTTCATGAAAGTAATGCTTCACTGGGTGTGCCCGAAGATTAATGTCATGGAACCATTGTGTCGCAAGCAGAATCTGAACCCCAAAGCAGGACACCCGAAGCAGGAAATAAACTAAGACACAGTCTTAGCTGGCAACTGACAAAATGGCAAAAATAATACCAGGGCAAGGCAGGATCAAACTGACAGAAAAAGTAGGACTAGAGGAAAGCGCACAGATGGACGAGCACGCAATATGAGGAATCAGTTAGGACATCAGAAGGAAAAACCAAGAAAAAAAATGACAGAATAAATATACAAGGTGATGAGAGCAAACTGAAAGACAGCTGAGCTGAATCTAATAGAGGAAGGGGAAGTAAAACACAACACAACATGAAACAGTAAATGACTAACACCAGGACCAGGACTAAGATATACTAACATGACAGAACTAAACAGAGATCACAAAGACATGAGATAGTGTCTTGATTTGCTGTGTGGCAGGGACCACAACATAAAGCATAAAAAGAGTGACATTTTTTGTGTGTCAGGTAATTTCAAATTCAGTGTTTCCATCAGCTCATCAAACATTAGCAAACACACAAACTGTTTGTGTGCAGTTTGTCTCACAATGTGTTGCTAGCTAAAGGTCCAGCTGCTGTATTTCACAGGGAGAGAACAGAAAGAGAGCTAACTTCACTCAGAGATGGAGAGAGATAAGAAAGACAGGAGAGGAGAGGAAGAAGAGAGGTTAGATTTAAAGGGAATGACTACTCATTTAAAGCTTACATGAAGTCCTCATGTTTTTAAATGAGATATGGGGTCTGCACATGTGACATTATTTTTTTTGATATATTGTCAAATATGCAAATCCAACTGAGACAAACTAACTATGTTATCTAAAGGCTGCATGAAAATCCACTGCAGGTTAGTGCAGGATAAACAGGCTATTTTGCTGTACTGTAATGGATTTAAAGTTAAAAAAAAAACAGTGTGTGACTGGTGCACAGTGGCTGTGGTTTTATGGTCAGTGGTAGGTTACATCAAGTGTAGCAGAGATGAATTTGAAGTTAAGCTGATGATGCTGAGATTCATTCACTGAATTCCACCTTTATACCACTTCATAAAGTCTAATATAAAGACAGCATAAACAGTGTACTGTCAGTGTAGAAGATCAAAATCAGCAAGGACAACTCATGAAACATCTGCTGACATCTGGTTGAATACAGCAGTATACCATAGAGCAACAGTAGCTCAGATCAGCTGATCACAGCCTGTATATTAAGAAAACCTACTGGAGCTCTCAATAGAAATTATTGTGAGCTGTGATTCTTTTTCCCACACTGAGGCAAGGCAAGGCAAGTTTATTTGTATAGCACAATTCAACAACAAGGTGATTCAAAGTGCTTCACTGAGCCAACTACAACTGATTTTAGGGTTGCACACCTGCTGAATCAATTTTTAACTGTTTCCAAACTCATTTCCCTGTTTAGAGACAAAGTCACACTCTACAATGTAGTCAACAGAACATAGAGCTATTTTTTATTTTTTCATCTTGTTCTCTGCCCATGTTCTGCTTAAATGACTCAAGTTGAGTTCATTACTTATAATTAAAATGTACACTGAAATAAAGCATGTATTTACATCTGCTAATGTTAGCTTATTATTACTAGAAATGTCCACCAAATAATTACTTTTTGCCACCTCTGCTGGTGATCAACTTACCTGAACAGTGAAGTTTTGCTATGAGAGATGAGTCATCTGATTTTGCACACTGCCTCAGAGAAGATCCATCCTGAACACAGTCAGCTGAGATTCCCCACGTTAATCTATGTGAAGACTCATGGTTTTGTTCTATGGAAATAATAGAGCCACAATCCAGATGTGCACAGACAATTGCGGCTGTCTGTGGCATCCTATCATAGATTTCCACTGGTCTCCATTCTCCCAGATGTTTCAGCTCCAGTGTACCAGCACACTGATTGAACCCTCCCTCCAACCTGAAAACATCATTATCTGAACAGAAAGCAGAGAGTCATCAGTAAAAGAATAAAGTGAGTTTGAACCACATCAAAGCTGCAGCTCCTCTTCTACCTGAGCAGGTGAGTCCAACAGCTTTGCCAGGTGAGCAGCTGTTTCTAGCTGAGCCTGAGCTTCTACAGTCCAGGAGAGCAGACTCATGGCCTCCACACTGGAACTCTTTGCTCCACACTGGAGCCTCCACTTCTCCATAGAGCGCCCCCCGGAGGACTGAAAGAGGCCCACAGCCGAGCTCCCTACAGACCACCTCTGCATCCTGCTGGTCAAAGTCCGCTTCACACACTGAGGACCAGCTCTGGTTAGACTTCACCTCCAGTCTGCCTGAACACAGACTGGAACCATTCAGCAGCCTGACAGAGTCTGGAGACATCAGAGAAGATCAAACAGAGAGATCAGAGACAGCAGACACACAAGAAAAAGATGGCAGCAAACAACTATTCACTGAATCAAAGATGAGACTGTTTGTCTATTTATTGGTGGGACAGTATAATACCATTAAAATGGTAAATGGCCTGTATTTGTATAGTGCTTTACTTAGTCCCTAAGGACCCCAAAGCACTTTACACTACATTCAGTCACCCACCCCTTCACACACTGGTGATGGCAAGCTACATTGTAGCCACAGCCACCCTGGGGCGCACTGATCGACGCAAGGCTGCCAGACACTGGTGCCCCTCTGACCCCCACCAGTAGGCACCGGGTGAAGTGTCTTGCACAAGGACACAACGACCGAGACTGTCCGAGCCGGGGCTCAAACTGGCAACCTTCCGATTACAAGACGAACTGCCAACTCTTGAGCCACGATCGCTCCTGTTATATCAGGATTGGCTGGCGGAGCAGCAGCAGAGAAATGAGGGTTATAAGACCCTAGATTAGCGAAACCAATGCCAGTTGTTCCTGGCACTAGTCTGTTATGTTCTTATGTACACATTCTCTAAATCAGTCAGCTAGAATCACTGTAAATCAACACTCACTACCTGCAATCTGCAAACTATAGTGACGCCACTAATCTAAAACACAAAACATGTTTACCTCAATTTGTTGTTCTGAGAGACAAATATGCACTGCTACATGATAATTTCCACCTGATGAAATGTAAAGAAAAGTGTCTGAGGGTGAAGCCACTTTGAAAGGTTGACAGTTTGTAAACTAAAACTGGGCTCTGGCTTCACTAAACAAGTTTGTGTATGTTGCTTCCTCTGATACTATGGCTGAGGTTAAAAAGTAAATAAATTAGCTCAGTAGAACAAAATGTTTTTAACATAAACCTGAAGAAAAAGGAAGAAGTGGGTAAAAGACCAGTACCAAGTACCACAGATTCAGCTTAACATGAGAAACTCACTACAAATAGTGAAAATTGGTGAGTGAAATGGTAAAAAATTAGTCTTTAAGTGTTAGTGTATGACAACGATGCATGCAAACATTTTTTTTGTAAATATCTATGATCATTGGTGTGTATGAAATGTCTTTTTTCTGTCCTCTGTTATGAATTAGGAACTTCTGTACATATATTTTCCACTCAAACAACTAATGTAGACAGATGGTTCAGTAATTTCAGATTAAATGATATGATTTTGAAACAAATCTCTGATTGAGGGACTCTTTTCACCTCACAAGTGTGAAGACACTTTGTTCTACATAAGCTGCCCTCTACTGTGTTGCTCTATCAAACCTACCATTTGAAGCAGACGAGTAGGTACACAACACCATGACCTCATCTCCCATTGGGTTATGTCTATTTGAGTCCTCTCTGTGCTACTGAACTCTATGTTCCCAAAGCTGGACAGTGAGACAGCGGTTCACTCCATGCAACACGACGACCTACGTCAAGAAATCCAGAGATGCCCCGAGACAGTACTCCTCAGGGCCGTAGAGAAAACTAAATGTTTGGGAGACTAACACCAGATTTCAGCTTCGAACTTCAGACCTTAGATCAGAAAATTTGGTTATGTTCAAGGACATTCCATTACAATATAACTCAAAGAAGCTCTGTCTCAGGATCACTGGATCTTTTGAAATTGAGAATCTTGAGTTAACTCTGCCTGTGATCTCATACTCCCCAAAACATTGAAGATACTCAATGAATGTATCCTATGTATCCCAGCTTAAGCAAGTCTACAGTGGTGTCCTGTGCTCTGTATATTCAGTCAGGAGACTATCAGGGTAAGACCCTCCAGTATCTTGTGAACTGGGAGAAGTACAAACTGTAGCATTGCCAACTTGCTTTGTATATATTTTCAACTTTCAATTGTTTCTTAATTGAGGCCCAATTATTTTTTTATGTTTTTGAATATTATATCTGTTTAGAAAATGAAAATTGAAAATTAGAAAACTGTTTCAAAAGTTGCCCAGATTTCTTTGTGCAAACTGTTAAGAATGAGTCCCATGGTGTAGCAATACATGAGTGAGGAGAGGCTGAACTGAAACCAAGCTAAAAAATAGGAAGCCCAGAAAGTTATAGCACTGAAGAAGGGACTCTTTAGTTTGACTCCCAGGACACTGAACCTCTCTTCTGCCATGATTCAGTTCAATTCAGTTGTATCTAGATCTACATCTATCACAACAACAGGCCAGGAGTCCATCTGTTGGGGGTGAGGGGAGGAAGAGAAAACAAAGATATGCTGTGGAACAGAGCCAGTCACGATTGGTGAATAGTTTGCTTCTCTTCCAGCTATCACATATTATATCATGTATAATGTCACAGATAATTTTACCTGAGCAGGTTACATCAAAAATGGACTTAGAAAACGAAGCTGATGCACAGTATTGCAGAGTAGATCCAAGCTGAATACACATATCACTGATGCTCCACACAGATCTGCTTGATGCACCCGTCCTTTTCCCTAAGGAAACAACATAACCACAGTCCAGCTGTTCACAGACAACAGTAGCTGTTTTCCGGGTCCACTCAATGGCTTCCACTGGTCTCCATTCTCCCAGATATTTCAGCTCCACCGTTCCTGTACACTGGGTGGCTCCTCCCACCAACCTGACATCCTCACCGTCTGGAAAAAAAGCAGAGAGTCATCAGTAAAAGAATAAAGTGAGTTTGAGCCACATCAAAGCTGTAGCTCCTCTTCTACCTGAGCAGGTGAGTCCAACAGCTTTGCCAGGTGAGCAGCTGTTTCTAGCTGAGCCTGAGCTTCTACAGTCCAGGAGAGCAGACTCATGGCCTCCACACTGGAACTCTTTGCTCCACACTGGAGCCTCCACTTCTCCATAGAGCGCCCCCTGGAGGACCGAAGGAGGCCCACAGCCGAGCTCCCTACAGACCACCTCTGCATCCTGCTGGTCAAAGTCAGCTTCACACACTGAGGACCAGCTCTGGTTAGACTTCACCTCCAGTCTGCCTGAACACAGACTGGAACCATTCAGCAGCCTGAGAGAGTCTGGAGACATCAGAGAAGATCAAACAGAGAGATCAGAGACAGCAGACACACAAGAAAAAGATGGCAGCAAACAACTATTCACTGATTCAAATTTGGGAGGGGGGGTCTGACACACTACCTGTCTGAAAGAGACTGGAAACTGTTTGGTTTGTTCTGCACAGACTTGGACCGGGCTGGGTTTAGTCAAGTAGACAACAGCATCAAGAGAGACAAAAAAAAGAGGCCCTATAAAAATGTTCTTCTTCACCAGCGGTCCAGGTGAGATCAGCAGAGATGTTGGAAACGATAACTAGTAATGTCTTCATGAATTTGTTTGGAAATACAATTTTAAACATAAAAGAAAAAAAATCATAATCATCTCAGATATGTACAACTACTTACAGTACATGGTACTTACAGTACCACTGATGCCACTGACACTGAGTCATATTTCTCCAAATGATCTTTCCGAGTTAACTTCAGGTCTTTTAAACCCCATTCCTACAAGACTGCTCAAAGAAGTCCTATCATTAATTGATGCTTCAATCTTAAATATGATCAACCTATCTCTAATAATCAGTTATGGCCCACAGGTCTCTAAGCTGGCAGTAGTTAAACGATTACTTGAAAATCCATCTCTTGACCCAGTGGATTTAGGTAATTATATGCCAATCTCCAACCTTCCTTCCTTCTTAAAAACTCTTGAAAGGAATGGCTTATTTGAAGAGTTTCAGTCAGATTTCAGAGCTCCTCACAGCACAGAAACAGCTTTAGTGAAGGTTACAAATGATCTTCTTATGGCCTCTGACAGTGGACTCATCTCTGTGCTTGTCCTGCTAGACCTTAGTGCAGCGTTCGATACTGTTGACCATAATAGGTATTACAGGTACTGTGCTGCAGTCGTTTCTATCATATCTGTCTAAAAGACTCAAATTTGTGCATGTAAATGGAGAGTCCTCTTCACACACTAAGGTCAATTATGGAGTTCCACAGGGTTCAGTGCTAGGACCAATTAAGTTTACATTATACTACTACTTTGGCTCTTGGTGGAGGCGGACACATCTCTCACCCTCTCCCTCCCTTATCTTCCCTGCTTGGCTTCTATGTCTTGTCTAACTCTAACCCTCAGAGAGTCTCTCAGTCTTGTTTTCTAAAACCTAAAAAATTATGGATTTGATCAACTGGTCCCTTAACGAAGTTGACACTCTACTCTTGATGAGAAGCTTGGGCTCGGGAGAGCCCTGATTGTCCTCCAGAGACATTTGCTGCCGGATACTCGATGGTCGGTTGTGTCATGTGCCTGGCGACACTCTCAGTGGAGGACACTGAACAACATCTGCCATTCAGAACCATGATAACAGACTTCTGGCTGATCAAAGCTGGCTCGGACCTGACTAATTGAAGAACAAAGAAAGCGGTTACAGCTGTTCAAATCCCCGACTAGGCTAGCCGAAATAATTGATGATGGTGTTACGAAATAAATATGTATTCTTAGTGCTTATTTTCTGATTATATTGTTTTATGTATTTTAATAATAAAGGCTTGTAAAGCAAGGCCAGTTCTGACTCACAAACTAAGTGCTTAGCCAGACTGAAAAACAGGAAGTTCAGTCTGAGACATATTAATAAATACAGGAAACTGTCACGGTCTGCGGTGGGCGGACCGTGTGTGGGAGTGTGAGGTTCCAGGTGCAGACACAGACGAGGAGACAGTACTGAACTTGAAACGAAAAGCGAGCCTTTATTTGGGCTGATTAACATGGCAAACAACAGAAAGCACTGAGGCAAGACTAAACTAGAAGCTGAACTGGGAAAACTAAGAACTGACACTTAACTCAGACAGCAGGGAAGGCTAAGACAGGGTGACAATGATGCACATGACGGAGACAACTATGAACAGGACTCTGTGCTAGAACAACAAAGAACTATGAAACGTATTCACATAAGTAACATGGACATGACCAGCACAGAGTCCTAAAACCTGGCGTAATATGGGGGAAGTAAAACAGACGACACAACCACAAACAAAGGAAGACTGAGGACTTAAATACACACATGAGGTGATCAGGGGAAGTGGAGACACATGAGAACACAGCTGACTAGAATGAAACCTAATGACAATACGGGGGAGAGTAACACTAACTACAATGAACAAAGAACACCACACTCTTTCAAAATAAAACAGGAAACACAGAGACATAGACATGGAGATAGAACATGAACTTAACCTAACCAGAGACATGAAACATGCACTCAAAAAAATGTGTTGTTGGATGAACACAATTTAATCATGGCACCCTTTTTGCACACGATTTAACCAAGTACAATAAACCATTTTCAATCATGTCAAACCAACACATTTAGCATTTGGTGGTTTAATGTAATCAGATTATGTTGGATCAACATAGTATACTTACATTGATTTGAAGTGATTTATTTAAGTATGTAGAGTGAAATTTGTTTTAATTCATTCTACACATGTTAAAAAGTTTAGGAAAACACAATTAAATCTTGCTGTTTCAACAACTACTTTGTTAATCAAGGCAACTACTGCAAGTCTTGCTTAATAAACCAATATGGGGGTTGATGATTTCACTCATTTCAATCGAATTATTTCAATTAGATTTGTTTACATTTGTTACACATTTAGAAACCCACTACTTTACAAAAAAAGTCACAATCAGATAATGATAACATTAACTTTATTAACTGGATTTAGTGGACAATATAAAAGCTTACCATTTTTGTACACCTGCAAGCATTATGCCACTTCAAAAGGTATAACGTTAGAATACTTATTTACATAGGTAATATGTTGGAACCAAAGCTTCCACAACTAAAAACAGATGCAAAATTTGCTAAATATTTCAACTGTATTTTAAAAAATTAAACTAAAAGATAAAAATACATCTCCCACTTGGCAAGTTAAAACATGTGACAAAATAGAATTACTATTGTGTGAATTTGGAAAAAAAAAAAAATTAGAAATAATTTGGGGGCAATACAACAACAACAAAAAATCCATAGGTAAAAAAAAAAAAAAAAAAAAAAAAAATATAGGGATTAAAAAAAATTTAGGAAGTAAAACTAAAATAGAAACAGAAGGCTTAACATCAAATTAAATGACAGATGACAATTTTTTTTCAAATGCAATTAATTATTTGAAATGAAAATCTATATTTGTTTGGTGTATCTCATTGTAATAATTATTAGTTTGACCAATTTTTATATTTCTGTATTTATTTTTTTAATTTTGGTTGCAGTCCTCCACAGCTACCAATATAGTTTTGCTGTGTTTTAAAACATGCTAGCAAGCAAAATGGACACAATAATACAGTGAACTTAACAGGTGGCAGTGGTCTTAAACTTTACAGGCCCTTGACACAACATAGTAACAGTGCAGCTAAAAACAACAATGAACATTTCTTTGGGAAAACCCCTCAATGCAGTTTCTGTAAAATGGTAACTTTGTTCTACAAAGGAGAAGAAAAAAAAAGAGGGGGGCACTAAAGCACTGGAGTGCTTTAGTGCCCCCCTCTTTTTTTTTTCTTCATTCAACACATGACAGCATTATGGTATGTGTGAATTAGTACCTATACTACAAACTCAAAATTAAATGAAAAATAATTAACAGAACAGTACTTCTGTCAGTACTTCTGATCCATTTTGAGCCATCTATATAAGGACAAACAAAAATCATCTGCAGTGCTGTATAAAAGGTGAATTGCCCAACAGAGAGAATCCAAAAACTTAAAAATATTTTTTAAATAATAGAAAAAAATATAAACAACTCAAATATTAACATTATTTATTGGAAATCACCATTGCACCAATGAACCATTCAAGACCTATCAATCATTTTCAAGTGCTCTCACCCCATAAGCTTGTTTTTCAGAAACTGTGCCTTTGAAGAGAGCTTTTGTCCATCAAGATTTAAAAGTATCTTCTGGAGGACTTCAAAGGTGCATTTAAGTTCTGGTGGGTAGCTCAGGTTCAAACAGTATATGAGTCCAAACAACAGAGCCCATGCTTGTGCAATGTTACCCAAATCAGTGTTAGCCTCCACACCCTCAATCAGGACACCAACGTCCTCTGGGTCATCTTCAGGTTCAGCACCCTCCTTCTGGATGACGTACACCCCCATCACAGTTTGCTCCATGCAGCTTTTTGCCTCGCTGTCCGTATCCTACATGAAAAAATATAAGACAACAAAGTAAAATTTAAGAGATTGTTTAAACAACTGTTTCTATGCTGTTTATAAAATCCAAGTAGTCAAAGTAATAAACAGAAAATTACACCACTAAAGTAGTTGTTAGTAATTACTCCAATACATAAATTATAAAATACACCTCTCATGTCAAAAGAGGTGGCATAATTGACCTCTCACCGGCCCCTCCCCCAAAAGGGCCATTGTCCAATTACACATTATAGCAACCATTACTGTGTCTGACAAACATTAACCTCAAGCAAGATGGAGAAGCAGTGTGCCCACCGATACCCTGAGAGATTGTGTCTGGAGGAGTTGTGTTCTTTCCATTCACAAAGTCAAAAACAACGTGAATGGATTAAACAGTGTGGATGGCCCCACTCCCAGGTAAATGTACCAAACATTATGAAGCATGTCTGCTCGCACATTTGGGTACCCATTGGTGCGCAGAGGAAACCATTTGTTTGTCGGACATAGCAAGAGTAACTTAGGGGGACAGGACTCGAGAAAAGGCTAACTCAGCTGCTAAAATAAAACAGGTATAGAAGTGTTAGTACTAAACAGCTCAAAGTTCATAGACATTTCTATTTACAAATACTGATGACCATAGCAATGAAAAAACAACAGGACTTGTTTTAATCCAAGTACAGATTCAAAAGCAATATTGTCTTGATGCATGTTAAATGCATTGTATGTTTGTGTAACAAGTTTAACTACGGTATGCATAAATTTCTTTCCTTCCAATACCAAATTCCATAAATTCTTTATTGCAACGCTTAATACTGTTTGGTATTCAAGACATCCTTTCCCCAATACCAGGTATCTTGTTGCTAATCTCAAAATTTTAATTTTAACGATTTGCATTTGAGGCAACGTCACAATTTGTATGGTAAATAAAATGGTAAATGGCCTGCATTTATATAGCGCCTTACTAGTCCCTAAGGACCCCAAAGCGCTTTACATATCCAGTCATCCACCCATTCACACACTGGTGATGGCAAGCTACATTGTAGCCACAGCCGCCCTGGGGCGCACTGACAGAGGCGAGGCTGCCGGACACTGGCGCCACCGGGCCCTCTGACCACCACCAGTAGGCAACGGGTGAAGTGTCTTGCCCAAGGACACAACGACCGAGACTGTCCAAGCCGGGGCTCGAACCAGCAACCTTCTGATTACAAGGCAAACTCCCAACTCTTCAGCCACGATCGCCCCGTATGAGAATGTTACAGTCAACATGCTGTCACAATGACTCACCAAGTACTCCTTTATTAACTTCTCATAGTCTTCGTTTAGGTAGATGCACAAAGACTTCAAGATGCATGCTCGTCTGGTATGGATGTTGTCATGCTGGAGAGGAGGAGGAGATAATATGAGCCAAAACCAGGCTGTTTTTCTTAAAGCTAGGGTAATCAGTTAACTTGCATAATTATTCTTTAGGTTAGAACCTGGCATGTACCATTTGTTAAGCCGAAACAAAATTGACAACTTCATCTCCAAATAAAAGTTATTTTTGCTGCCTATGACAAAATCTACTCAATCCTAATACAAACCTTGGAGATGGCAAGCATGAGACCTCTTATTTTCTTTCCAGGTGTCCCTCCTTTGCTCAGAAAGATTTCCATTAAGCGTGGCGCGTATTGGTCAAGCTCGGCAAAGAAAGTAGATAGCAGAGGCTTTCTGGTGATTCGCAGAAACTCCTTGTCAATCTGCAATAGAGAACAAATACATTGATTAAAAACTCAACTGTATATTTCACTCACTTCACATCTAAGCTGACTAAAGCTGATTTTAGAAGACCATGCAGACATCAGTGCTGTCTGTGTAGAACATGAATCAGTCTGTGTCAGATCCTGAATTTAAAATTTCCACTGATGTCATGGGTAAGAGGCAAATGGAACCAAGATCTAGGCCATTTGCTTTTTGAAGTTTGCAAAGACTGCTAAATTGTGCCAGTGGTAGTTCACTCTTTGCAACATAGTACGCTGGTCTAAACAGATTTTTCAGGTTTATTTTTAGTATGTTATTTGCAATTGGTGTTTGTTCTGGGAAAGATATTGCAGACTGAGCAATAATGCATTTATAATGGGGGCCTTTCTTAAATGTACTGGTCCCAGTAACAAAGGCGCTTGTCGACTCAGAAATCGAGGGAAAACCAACAACACACCCGGCAGAACATTATGTTATTTACACGGGTGCACATAAGTGGTCCGCATGTGCGCATTCGCTGTCAAAATAAAAGACGCGCACCAGATAAGAAGTTGCAACGCGCATTTGCGTCCATATAAAAGGCTGTTTTTGTCCGCTAGAGTGGGATTTTCACGGCACATTCTGCACCACATCTCTGTGCGTTCATCATTTGTTTGAAGCCAGCTCACCTCCTGCAACCACTTTTCCCAGAACACGCGCTTCTTTTGTGGTTCGGACTCCTTCTGACATTTCTTTGGAGGTGGAGGAACAGCAAAGTAATTGCTTAAAGGAGCTTCTTCGACATCTTTAAGAGTTCTAAACAAATGTCTGTCCTCCTCCAGAAAATCTTATGTACGCAAACACACGTTGCAACTTCTTATCTTGTGCGCGTTTTTTATTTTGACAGTGAATGCGCACCTGCGGACCACTTATGTGCACCCCTGGTTATATAGCTTGTTATATTGCAGCCACAGAAATTCTTTTGTCCATGAAACCATAAAGCTGCACTTTCTTTTTGCCTTATAGTCTGATTTGTCATAATTTTTCCGTTTTGTGGTAAGCTTTTCTTTGGCTGTCACTTCTTCACCCTGACCTGTCTTATTTGGCTCAGCAGAACTAAAATATATATCCTGCTGCTTTTACACACGCACTTACATAACGCTCAGCGATTCTCTGTGCGATCAACCTCTCACATGTTTAAGCTTGCTGCGGAAGATTTCACTTGTCATGTTTGCATAGTAAGCTAACAATTGATAAGACTATGTCAGAGGAATTGGTGCGCAAATTATCATCACTCACCAATCAGTGCTGTCGCTCTCTATACACAGTTCGCGCGATTGCAAAGTGAAAGCAAAAAACAAGCGCAAATTCAAACGCGATTTCAATATGTCACATATTGACAGTGGCTCACCAATGCCAATGACATAATTACCCAGCTACATTTCCGAAAGAATGCAAAAGCATTGACATATATTTTTCCTTCCTATGACAGCCCGACGGGCAGGGCAGAGATAGATTTTGGTGGCCCGACTGGAAAAATCGCTAGCCCCGGGATGTCGGGCTAGCGATTTTGCGAGCCCTGTACAGTGTTTCAATATTTTTTACCTACTACTCTCCCTGATGGAACAACGCTTGCACTGCCACATACAAGTCACTGAAAGAAAAAAAGAGAAGCAGTTTTAAGGATGGTTTTATTGACCACCTTTTTTTTTACTTTGATTAAATCATAAAACTATAATAAAAATATATGATGGTAAAAACTTACCATGTATTAAAGAGAAGGCACAAACAATCAGAAAAGGGGTCAGCTTTCTTTGTGGTGTTACTATGGTAAAGAAAACAGACAAAAAAATTTATAAAAACTCCAGTGGATTTTTTTTTACTTTGTTGCAAACGTATAAAAAAATACAAATACATATAAATACCTTTTGCAATATAAAATTCACAGATAAATATCCAATCTGTTGCCAAATGTAATAGCAGTGTTTCACACTATGCAATAAAGATGCTGGTAGTTGCGGTAAAGGTCCGACAGGCAATTTTCATAATTATCCGCCATTGCCTTTTCCTCTGACCTCGTGTTTATGCTCTTTTCCCCATGCACTAGCGTTTAAGTCAATTCAAAGGATGCAGCCCCTGAATTTGGACACAGCTAATATTTAGCAACTCGCGCATACTAGTTTAACTTGCATTACTGCAAGAGGCCGAATGCTTAAAAAAAAGGAGAGAGAAAGAAAGAAGAAATGCAATTGATAATAAAAAAAAAATGAAGAAAGACCATGTCTTGCAATAACCGTCATTTAAAACCAAAGTGAATGCTAACAGAGCTAGGTAAAAGTTCAATGAGACAACCATACAACTTTAGCTAACTTCATTTACTTTGAAATTGAATTTCAAACGTGTTAAATATTGAATTAAACACATTAATAACCGCTAAAAACACTATAAGACTAACTGCAAAAACGGGTAACAAAAAAAAAGAATGAAATGGAAATGCTAATAATAATATAAATATAGCCGGAGCGGATTAGAAATCAGGTATTAGACGGTACCGATTGGCACCATCTAATACCCGATTTTCACTGTATTTGCTCCACTCCCGCTGTCTAATGACAAATTACACATCTGGAATTAAAAACATTGTTAAACAATTAACGGACGGAACAACTTCGTTTGACTAAGATATTTTCAGTTATTTATTACTTACCTGTATAGAGATTGAAAATGTGACGTCATTCAAGGGTAAAACCGCAAAGAATTCTGGGAACTCGTGGCAAGAGGTACTAGCGCACGCAGGCTTTCAATTGAAATCAGTTACACAGCGATAAAAAGAAACACAAAAAACTGTCAAGAAGCTGTTGTATTATTAACTGCAATAGCCGGTCGCATGACAGCCACGGGAAGCCGACGGGTAAAGAGATCGTTTTTTTTATCGGATTACGTCGTTGAAGAGAAATTATTCGAGCCATGTTTCTGAAGTAAAAAGAGGCGACGGATGGCCTGGATTACAGCCATTCAAAGACCAAATATAACGTCCCAGAACACTCCAGCTCACAGGTTAGTCTGCTCCAAGCATTTCCACAAAGGTCAGTGTTTTGTAGTAGTTAATACGTCATTTTTCATAACATAATTGGTGATATAGGTTACAAGCAAGTCTGGCGCTGAACAGAAATTGTGGCGCTATGCTATCACTAATTGCCCAGTACGATTACAACATACAATATTATTGTCACTGCTACATTTCTGTAATGCGAACCAGAAATTATTTCCACTACTAATTAATTACCGTTGAGCTCAAAAGTCCTATTAATAAACAGTTAACGAATGTGTATTTATGAAGCGCCTTGAGGCGACTTTTGTTGTGATTTGGCGCTATATAAATAAAATTGAATTGAAATTGAATTGATTTGTGAGACTGGTAAACTTATGATACGTACGATGGTCTTTCGTTCTACACGGTGCATTTCATGGTCCTGTACCCATCCGTCGGTAAACTGTTCCTGGGCTTGTTGCTGTGACCTGAAGTTACTGAACTTCATGAGTGTATGCACTCACTCCAAGAACCGTATAATTATAAATATGAGCGTGGTGAAAGTTGGGCAGCACGCTAACGTATTTTGTCCACTCTGTGTGCTCGTAAGGGTATAAACCTTTCACCCCTTTGATTTATTCCTCGTATCTTTTCTTTGACTTTTCATCAAGTCTGACTTTGTACGGTCCGGCATTGTTCTCCTTCGTTTTGTACATAACTTTTTTGGGGGGAAAGAAAAAGCAAGAAGGTACTGGAACCGGAGAAAGAACGTTTTGCGGTGCTGCAAATGCTTGCATTTGATGCGGTACTTGGATTGTTTTGCCATGAGTTACCTGCATGCAATGCGCGAAAGTCACGTGGTCTGTCAATCTCTATAGTGGAAGATTCCGCAGAGGGAAACGGTGTCACTACCCGATCCGTACCGGAAACCCGATCGGTACCCCGCATGCGCAAATCTTACGTCACTTCCTCTCTTTGCCAACATTACGACATTCAATATATTTGAATGATACGGTTAGCGCCCAGTTAGCTCCTAGCATTTCTCAACAGCTCTGCCTCCTTTTCGACTGCCCGGGACATTTAAACAATGGATAATCCGTATACAAACAAATTCATGCTTTTCTCCTCAACAGAGAGTGTTCCCCGATTGAACAACAGCGCCGTAAAATAAGAAGAATGGCGCCTTATTACAGACTTAATAATATTGATTTAGCAATGTGTCACGTGAAGATTCATCAGCCAGATTAAGTGTTTACTGACAATTGACAGTGATAGCGGACATCATCATCACTATTCCAGTCAATCCTCTCAACACAGACAAGCATAAACACACTCGACTATCACTAAATCAAATTTAACACGCGTTTGTAATGACGCCAATTCAGTTTACAATAGGGTTCATTCGCTCGGTCAGCAGGTGGCAGTATCCTCATACACTGGGGAGTAAACTGCCATTAAACCAACAGAAGAAGAAGAAAACATCTGCACATGCGCGGTACGGATCGGGTAGACCCGATTTGTACGGTCCGACTTTGCACATGCGCAGTAAGGATCGGGGAGTCCCGATCCGTAACTATCTTTTTATTTTTCGTTTTTGTCTACATTGTACTGAAATGCTTCATTATTGCAAACATTTTAAGATATACTTATTATTCTTAACATCTTAACTGATACGCTGACCCATAACTATCGTAAAACGCTACGACCGGAAGTAGACACCTTTCGCGCATGCGGGGTACCGATCGGGTTTCCGGTACGGATCGGGTAGCGACAAACGGCAGTTCACTGAACACATATAACTTTCTCCGCGTTCCCGCCTCTTCACTTCTGGGAAGTTTGAGCATGCGCACTAGGCATCGGTTTTAGAGTTGTTGATTTAAAATAATTACATTTAATTGAACTGAAGAATGCAAATCTAGTTCATTAAACATTTTGTTATTTTATGTTAAACCAACAACTGATAATGATTTAAAAACCTAAACTCAATATGTTCATGTTAAATAGACAAATGTCTATTGAATTAATCAAACAACTGCCTTAGTTGACTTTTTTGAGTGTGACAGGTAGACACATGGACCAGGGAGAGATGACAAAAGGGACTAAGAAACCAAGGACTAAACTGCAAACTAGAAAACAACTAGATGCGTTAAACTACACATACAAAAATATGCATTAGAACTTAAACCCTGGGCCTCATGGCCCAGTACCGTGACAGAAACCAGACAGAAAGAGGAACTAGTAACATATAAGGAGTTGTTTGTATCGAGGCTGTATGTTATGTGTAAAGGACCAAAATAACACCTATATGAGACACATTTTTAGCTTCTAATGTTAGAGATTCTGCAACTGGCTTTGGGCTGTGCAGGGCTCTCTCTTCCGGAAGATGATTGAATAAAGAATTATGTTTTGACCACTCTGAGTCGGGTTTTCTCTGTTCTATCATGGGGATCAAAGAATCGGGTTTAATAATGGGTAAGCCGTGAGTACTCAGACTGTGTTTATTTAACGCCATATGGGAAGATTGTAGAGAAGCTCACGGCTTTGCAATGGGAAATAGATAGACCTGGTGACCAGTGATGGACATTAAGAACAACTGCAAAATTGGTGCACTTGTCTGCACTAACTCAAACAATCATCTCCCTCTCTCATGCAGCTCCGGAACAACAAATTCTTGTCCCTGATAACGGGACTATGTTTAGTCTCTCTTCAAGTACACCTGCATTGGCTGAAGACTGTTGACTTTTGCTTAACCGGGTGAAGGACACTCTCTCTCAAGTTGAAAACAGGATACACACACACACACATACGCCTCGGATGCTTGCCCCCCCCCCCCTGCCATTTCTCCGCCTTCTCAAATACTGAGACTCCTGGGTACCTTCCCTGAAGCCCATGCCTTTTCTCCATGCCCCGGAGTTAAAGCACTCCTGATGAAGAGTTAGTTTCTCGCATATTCAGTGTCATTGTGTATTTTTCCCTGGTCATAGTTTCACTAGTTTTTAGCCTCACTGATCTTGTAGACCTTAGTTCTTAGTTCACTGTCTAGTTGATTTTGCAATTTCATGTCTTCTAAATAAAATCTTGTTCAACACACTTTCTCGTGTGAGTCCTGCTTCTGAGTCCTTCTGTCTGTCGGCCTCGGCCGTGACACTGTCTGTGACTCATTATGAGTTCTTTTGTTTTTAAGGATGTTCAGATTATTTTCTGAGCACCAGTGTGACAAGTTCTCTACCTCCGCGCTGTATACTGTCCCATCTCCATCAGAAATCAGCCCGACCACAGTGGTGTCATCGGCATACTGGTCTATAACGTTGGGTGGGTGGGTTAGTGTACAGTCATAGGTGTACAGGGCTTACAGTAAGGGACTGAGAATGCAGCCCTGTGGGGATCCAGTGCTGAGTGACAATTGGGGGGAGAGGCGTGTGATTAAGACCAGTGGGATTAAGATGGCTTTGATCAAGGACCAGGTGGCAGGGGGACCTGAAGGTGGTCCAGTTTGGTGGTGAGGATGTCTGGGTTTATGGTGGTGAACACTTAGCTGTAGTCCATCTTCACATAGCTCTTCTTGTTCTTCAGATGGTTCAGTGCTCTGTGAAGGATGATGGTGATGGCATCCTCCATGCTCTAAAAGCAAACTGGTGGGAGTCAAGGGAGGGGGGTAGACATTCTCTGATTTGTTGAGACACTATCTGCTATCCACTATCTGTGTGCTGTACAATCCCATAGTAGATTACAATGTCATTAAACTAGTTATTAAACCTCTCATTGCCGTGTCTGGAAAGTGTGAGTAAAGTTCATTGTGGCATCTGGGACTCAACAGGTGCAATGATGTCACTGTGGAGTTAAGAAATCTTTTTTTTACAGAGGGGATCTACACACACTCTTCCTAAGCCTCTGAAATCCTTACCACAGCTATGGGAACTCATGATGTCATTGTAGAAGGTTAATGGTGTTTACTGGTCTTTCAAATTCATTAGATCCAAAGCCTAATTTTATCTCATGATGGATATAAACACATAATATTACTTCAAGATGGTGGAAGACAGGAGAATTTTTGAAAGCAGCAATCCCAGAATATGTTATTGTCATTGGCCGTTTTACTTCTTTTCACCAACTAACTAGTCTCACACTGTTTGTTGTAGACAGACTGTTCATACTAATAACCAGCTCCATTATGTGTTACAAGCCTATATTTCATAATTTTGTATCTTTGGTGAAATAGTCCACTTTTTCTAATAGTAGAATCCCAATCATTTTGAATGGGGAGCAATGCCTCTCTCTTACCTGTGGATTAGTGGCAGAGTTACCACTCACTCCCCTCAGCCTTGTGTGGTGAAGGTTGTGAGTTTAAATGCAGCATGAAGTTTCTTTTCAACATCACATTTTGTCTATAGTGCATATTTACACTTCAACACACTTTTCAAAAATCTTGTTTTCGTCCTCATAATCTCAGAAAGAAAACAAAAGGATTCCTACTCCAGAGGGACAGCCTTACTGCGACAATGGAAATGTCCCTGATTTTCTCCATAAATGTGACTAGTTGTCACATATTATGAAAAGATGATAGCAAACATGGGTTTACCTGAACAGGTTATGTCAAAGACGCTTGTAGAAGACAGTTCCCAAGACACTGCACATTGCCCCAGAAGAGATCGAGACAGAAGACAGTCCCGACTGATCCACCACGTTGTTGGTCTACTCGAGGCATCCTCTCTTCTTCCTACAGAAACAGGAAAGCCACAGTCCAGATGTTCACAGACAACAGCTGCTTCCTTCCAGGTCCATGAATCGCCCTTCACTGCTCTCCACTCTCCCAGATGTTTCAGCTCCAGTATTCCTGCACAGCGACTTGCTCCTCCCACGAGCCTGACATCATCAGACTCTGAATAGAAAAGGAATTTATTTCTGAAAATATTAAAATCAAACTTGGTAGATTCTGCTCCAGCAATTCTTTAAATCTCTTTTTTCTCTTCTTACCTGTTGACTTCTCTTCAGCCTGGACTCCTGAGGAGGACATGAGAGAAAACTCATGAACATAAAGAGCAATTCTGAGCGGAGATCAGTCGAGGACAGAACAAACATGCCAGTAAACTTTATGTTTTGTCAGTGTGCATGTGAATTGAGGATCTGGAAACACAGCTCACTGTACAAATGAAAACACCACAATTAATGATTTTTGAAAAAAAGAAAAAAAAAAAAGTTCTTTGCCACATTTATTGAACATCCACAAACGTGCAGGTTCAACAAAAACAAAGAAAGCAAGAAGCGTGTCCAGCATGTCTGCCTTCAGCACAGAGGCCGACAGAGACAACTTCTCCTTCTGTTGTTATATATTCCTGATATTCTTACTTATAATTGTATCTGATGTTAATTTTATGCACCAATTATTCAGCAGGTTGTGTCCAAATCCTTCAATAAAAAAAGTTACATGCTTAAAAGTGTCATACATTTTTACCTTGTACAACATGTGAGTGTATAAGACTGCTTAACAGTTACACAGTTTTAGTGAAGTCTTTGGAAGCAGAGATCAGTCTTCATGAAGAGAGTACAAAGTCAAAACTTTTCAATAAATATGTGGTAACCCTACAGAATCAATCATCAACTACAAAGCACACGAGAGTTATGTTGACAGAGTTATAGTCAAGGTCAATGTGTAGTATCAGAAGCAGTTAATATCATGATGTATTTAAAATCCAGGCAACACATAATGTCAGTCACTGTAGTCAGTCGTTATTCTCTCAGAGCAAAACATCATGTACACGTTAGAATCAACCATTAATCTGAGAAAATCATCATTCCCAGCATCGGCATAGTCGAGTTTATTTTTAATCATTTAGTGCAGAATCAGAAGACCCACATACGTATCAGCAAGGTTACAGGTAGTGACTTTTATCCTTTGGCTGCTCAGTTCAAACAAGCAGAGACAAAGGCTCCTTCAGCTCTGTACCACTTTCATCAGGTCACCACACTGTTCTCTTTTCTGCCGCCTGGTATCACCAATTCAACTCAGTCTTCTTCATCAACGTGCTTTAGACGGTGACCACAAAGCAAGAGGGCAGTGTGCTCATAGCTGCTGTCTGCCACGTTCTCTGTGAGCCTGCAAGGTCCTCTGGATACTCCAGCTGATACCCCAGCATGTTATGTGTGTCATGTCATGTCGCGCGCGTGTGTGTGTGTGTGTGTGTGTGTGTGTGTGAGTGATCAGGTTGTTTAATGGTCCAGTTAACTCAGTGAACACCAACAGGGAATTTTTAAAGTACAGTCCTACCTGAGCTCCACAGCAGCAGCAGCAACAGCAGATGATGATGATGATCCATGTCTACACAGACGTCTCTGATGGTCTTCTGTGCTGTGCTCAGTATTTATCTGTAGGGAGAGGCAGGACTTGAGTCCACTGTGTCTAATTTTGTCATTTCATCTTCAAATCTGTTGACCTCATTTGAACCCATTCATATTCCCGGCTGTGTTCATTAGACTTCCCGTAAGTCCTCTGACATTCCCATTTATGGTCATGTAACGTAGTACAAGAAGAACGAGGTTAAATACTGACTGTTTTCCTACAGTAAATATTAACCTGCACTTTGTTCTTAAAATAAATGAACTGAACTTCAGTGTGTTTTTTTCTTTCTGTGTAAAGTGATCCTTTGACCTTTCAGCATGGTTATCCACACTCAGACTCCCATCATGCTGGCCCGTTTGCTTAAAAAGTGTGATGCAAAGACAAAAATAATCAATTTGAGATAATCCATTTTTATTTATTTTTTTTTTTTACATGGATCTTGTCATCCAGCTCATTTTTTGTCCTGGTTATTCAAAAAGCATTGGATTGTCACGTCATCTATGGCAGATGTATGGAGTGAAAAGAGTGTGGACCCAGATGCAGGAATACAATGACTAAACTAACAAAACCTAAGCAGGGAGGAAACTAAAAACAAGTAAAAAGAAACTAAACACCTGAGACTTGAAACACGGAACCTGGTGGTCACTAACCACTGGCTTTCATGTTTCATGCAAGTGGTGTGTATGAAGATCCTAGATCCTGTCCTGTCGGGCAGCTTTTGCAATCAGAACTGTGATCTGAATGAGTGGTGCTGCCAAACAAGAACAGCTACATAGAATCTCTATAGGTGCCTCTTCTTATAGCTGGTTATTTATTCATTTCTATTTGTGCTACTTCCATTATTACCTTATATCTGGTACACTATTATCATGTCTAAGGCAAGCCAGGCAAGAGAATAAAAAAGAGGATTGATTACATCACATTACATTATATTATATATTAGAGACATCAACAAAAACTCCACAGAGCTCTTAAGGTCATTTTTTACAATTTAAGTTCACATTGTTGACAAACACAACCAGCTCAAACACACAGTCATTTTTCTGTTACTTCTACGCTCAGACATCTGCAGTAAGATATGTTGTAGTTATCATTTGGAAATGGACGTCATTAAGGGGATACGTCCTGTTGGAAATCTTTGATCTTAAATAAAATTAGTATTGTTTCATTGAAATTATGATAAATTAATCAATACAATATTTTTAAAAATAGTTTAAAATTTAAAACAATTTTACAGTATTTTTTGTTAAAAGCTGGTGTTAGTAAATCTTTAGTAAATATTTCATCCAGTCATATTCACTGATAAATATCTCAAGGTGAATTGCAGCCGTGTTTTTGATACAATCACTTGCAGGCACAAACATTCCTCCAAACAAATGATCTGTCTGTATGAACTTTATTAGATGATAATGATAAGTTGCTCCATTTAATTGGCTCATTACAAAAAGCAGAGCAAATTATTTTCATGCACATCAAAGAAAACTTGATACAGAACAGGAAAAGTGTGTAATCATTGGTTGAGCATTAGTGCAGAAATTCATTTGGATATGAGATGATGCTTTTTGGAGGTCCTCCTCTGCTTCCTGAGTTTTGTCCTCTTAAACAGCTCAAACACAGAGGTCCCAGTAAACCTGCTCAGCGCCCTCCTGTCAACTCTAGTTCTGACTGTTGCTAGCCTGGAGAGACATGACAGCACACAGATCAGACCGACTGCATCACTCATGTCTGAAAGTAAAAACAGTAAAAGTAGTAAATCACTCACATTCAAACAGTGTTCTCCTACTCTTACTCTTTGATTTGGCTTTCTCTTATTTATTTATTGTTTTTAATACTTCACTGCAAACAAGTACAATCTGGGGACTGTAACATACAGGTGAGTATGTGGCAGGTCTGAATGTTGTGTGAACCAAGACATTTGTGCTTCATTTGTAGTGACTGCAATTCTAATATTTTCATCTACTATTTTATTACTCTGTTACTTAGCACCAGTTAGCAGATATCTGTAGGTGTGTAATGCACCCATTGTGCATTACACAGTGCATGGATACACCTTGTTAACCAAACTCAGTAGCATTAACTGATAACTAGGGGTGGATTTTTAAAAAATGATTTCCCCGATTTAAGTCGATTTTAGTATGAATAATGCGATATCAATTCATTAATTCCTCAATCCATTGTTAAAATAAATGTATTTTGCCAGAAATGCAAGAATGTACACAGATATGTGCTAAAGATCAACAAGTCATGGATTCTGAAGCTGCAAGCTTCACTGAGCCAGCAGAAAAAGAAGATCAAAACTACGCTTCACAATTGAAAAACATCGTCATGAATTCCCTCTTACTCTTAGCAACTATTCGGTGCTTTAAGTTCAAATTCCAGCATGTGTTCTTTCATGCTGATTGTTGATGCATTAACGCAACAGGTGTGTGTGTTTATTGGTGGACTTCATAAAAGTGGAAGAAAGAATGAAAAAAAAACCTGTCACCCTGTATTTGAAGCTAACACCTTATTGCACTTTTCACTCCCTGCGTTAACATATGGTTCTGGTAATCCAATCCCAAGTGGACATCCATCCATTAGAGGTGTGAATTCACTCAAGGTGTACTCAGCATTAAGGATGGGTACCAAGCACTGGTATTAAATTGGTAGAAAACTTGTTAGTATTGATAAGCACAGAGAAAATCACTGCTGCTTTCAATCATAGTTCCACAATAGATCATTTTAACACTGCCGTTAAAACCTTTATCTAATAACAAACAATTCAGGAATCCAAGTTAATTGACAACAAGAGGGCTGTGTTGATCACTAAATTGTGTGTGTGTGTGTGTGTGTGTGTGTGTGTGTGTGTGTGTGTGTGTGTGTGTGTGTGTGTGTGTGTGTATGTGTGTGTGTGTGTGTGTGCGCGCGCGTGTGTGTGTGTGTGTGTGTCTGACTCTCTTTAGAAGCATGTGGAATTTGGATTTAGGAGACTGCACAGTACTGTAACTGCTTCCCTAACAGTTCTCAATGACATCTTGAAGCCTTGGATGCAAAGAACTACTGTGCAGTTCTTTTTATTGATCTCTGAAAAGCTTTTGACTCTGTTGACCATGGTATTTTATGTCAGAGATTACTGGAAATAGGCCTTCCAGACCAAGCAGTTGGCTGGTTCTCTAATTATCTTTCAGACCGTAAGCAATGCGTGCAGTTCAGTGGCCTCTCTTCCAGATTTTTAAATATCACTAATGGAGTCCCGCAGGTTTTTGTCCTGGAGCCTACATTATTTACTATTCGTGTCATCAGTGTGGGACTAAATCTAGATGCAGCCTTTCTATTGAAACTATGGCCTCATACAAATACCTAGGTATTGTGATTGATGGCAATCTTTACTTTCTGACCACCAATTAAAGAAACCTAGTTGGGGATCTTTTTCAGAAACAGATCATGTTTCTCTTTCACCACAAGGAAAAGGCTTGTTGCTGCCACTTTTTTTTACCCCTCCTGGATTACGGTGACATAATTTACATGAATGCCGCTGCTCACTCTCTTCATCTGTTGGATGCTCTCTATCATGTGGCATTAAGGTTTATAACTGGCTGTAAACCTTTAACACACCACTGTACTCTCTGGTATTCTCTGGTTGACTGGTCCTCATTGGTCTTATGCAGGATGGTTCATTGGTATCACTTTATCTGTAAATCCATTTGTGGTTTACTGCCCTCTTATTTATGAGAGCACATGTTATGCAACCAGTTTAGTCATAGACTGCAGTCTTAGGACATAATTTTATTCACCATTCCATCAGTTTGTACAGAACTTGGGGCGAAGGCATTCTCCTTTTTGGGCCTGTCTTCATGGAATACATTGATAGATAGAAGGATTTAAAGCTCTCTGAACTGATTTCACTTGCAGACTTCAAAAACGTTCAAATGTTTTTTTGAAATCATCACTGGGAACTTGTTCTTGTCTTTGATATGACTGTGTACATTAGACAAATGTAGCTATTTTATTGTTTCTTTTATTGTTGTAATTTTAATATTTGTCTGGAAGAGGTCTCTCTTCTAAATGAGACACTGAGTCTCAATGGGACTACCTGTATAAACAAAGGTTAAATTAAAAAGAAAATGTCTGTCTTGATAGCTGTCCCTCCCTGAGCCTGGTTCTGTTGGAGGTTTCTTCCTGTTAAAAGGGAGTTTTCCTTCCTACTGTTGACAAAGCACTGGCTCATAGGTAGGGATGGGTATCGAAAACCGGTTCTTGTTGAGAACCGGTTCCAGTGTTTCAATCCCTTGGAATTGTTTGCCATTTTTGCAAACGATTCCCTTATGGATTCCAGTCGCCCCGAATGACGTCACCACGTTGCGGAGCGTCATTTACCTGGCAGGAAACACGGCGCCTAAGCGGCTCAAACGCTCAAAAGTTTGGTTTTGCTTTACGAGAATGGATGACAACAGGGCAACTTGCAATACTTGCAAAGTAGATATTTAATTTAAGGGAGGAAACACTACAAATATACAAAAGCATTTGCTCACAAAACACACGATGACCTTAAATTAATGTCGTGTTTTTAATTCCGCTCCGGACTTGTGAATCTCAACCCAGCAGCAGCGGTAACGTTTGCACGTCCTCTCCCGTTAATGCGGCAGGTAAATAATCAACTAACAGTGCATATTATGTTAGCGCGATCTGCCTTATTACAAAACCTGCCATTACTGTGCATTTAGGTGACCATGATGAGAGAGACAGACAGAGTCTGGCTCAGATGCTGGCAGTTCTCACTGCAGTCTACCGGTAACGTCTCCTTTCAGGCCAGGATAGACGAATGTCACCGAGCAGTGACTAAGTTTGTGGTCAAAGGTTTGCACCCATTTGCCACAGCAGATGATTTTCGGTAAGTGAATGTGTTTAATTGTAGGCAGGGACATTACTGGATATTCTTGTGTAATTGCTACAGAATAATTGATGTTATACTTTGTTATTGCTACAGAAGAATATTTATTTTATTATTTTACATTTACAATTTTTTTTTCCTGGGGACCCTGTGACACCCCATTGAAGAGCCGTAGGCTGTGGATCTCTTAAGAGCTCACTGTTGGGTTTGTAAGGCCATGTTACTCCTAAATTTCTATCTTGTTCAAAGAGAAGATATAAAACAAAGTTCTAAGCTATTAGACCTTAGTGTTCTCCTTTTTTAAAAAGAATCGATAAGAGAATCGATAAAGAATCAAATCGTTAAACAGAATCGAAAATGGAATCGGAATCGTGAAAATCTTATCAATACCCATCCCTACTCATAGGGGTCCATATGATTCTTGGGGTTTTCTCTGTTTTCTTTGCCTTGAGGCAACTATTTTTGTGATTCAATAAAATAACATTCAGTAAAATTGAACTGAATTTAAAAAAGCTGGAACAGGGTTAACACAAGGTTGGAAATATAAGTGGTATTAAAACGAAACAGCTGGTGGAACAGCCATATTGAATCACGGCAAGTAAGGCAAGCAGTGCTTGTTTAATGAAATTTAAAATCATCATTTAAAATGTATGTAAAAAGTAAAGCGATCTCTCCTTTCATTTCAGACAGCATTTTATTACAAGTCTCTCTCATTCCTACTTGCATCCATCCTCTATTGCTGCCATTTTGTAGCCACAATTCACTATTGTCTCTGCAGACCTTGACAAAAGAGCCAATGAAATCTGTATATGGCAGGCTGAGCTTAGAGGCTTGCTACTTGCCGCTGGTTCTTTGCACATGTACTCTATGGACAAAGCTCTGCTCTTTGACGAGAGATATAAAACATCTGAAACACGATCAAAATTAAACATTTGTGGTAGTAATATTGACCCATATAAAATTTTGCTGGAGAGCAATTTTATTTTTTATACTTTTTGTAGAATTGTCTTTATGTCATATGTCTTTTATAAGTCATAGAGTTTTTATTGCTAATTCGGCTAAAGGGACATGGCTAAAAATCTTAAAATGCTACATTTTCTTAGTTTGAACATTTGATTAGTTTTCTATATGCTCTATTATGATTAAAATATTAATTAACACATTTTGCAAATTATTGCATTCTGTTTTCACATTGTTCTAACTTTTTTAAATTATTTAGTAAACATCTTCTCATGTTTTAATTAAAGTAACTGTTCTGTAGCTGAGAACTTCCTCTTAGCTCTCTTACCTGAGCATTTTAGATCCAGTGCATGTGAATATATATATGTGATACTGCACAGCCACTCGGGATCCAGAATTAATACAGTCAAAACTCATCTCCCACACATATCCAAGTTGATGTTTGTATTTTAAAGAAACAACAGAGCCACAGTCCAGATATTGACAGAAAAGTCTGGCTTCATTTGGTGCCAAGCTTTTAACAATGAGCGGTCTCCAGACTCCCAGCTTAAACTCCAGAATACCTGAACAGCGACTGGCTCCTCCCACTAACCTGAAATAATCAGGCTCTAATGGAAAGCAGAGAGTCATCAGTAAAAGTCTTTAAATCGAATCTCAAGACCTACTTATTTTCCAAGGCTTTCGGATCTCTTTGATATTACATGTCTTACAATTCTTTTTTTTTTTTTTAATGTTTTCTTTCTATTTTAATTCTTTTATTATATTATCCCTCTGTTCAGCACTTTGGCTGACACTTGATGTTTTTTAAATGTGCTATATAAATAAAGATGACTTGACTAAAAGAATAAAGTGAGTTTGAACCACATCAAAGCTGCAGCTCCTCTTCTACCTGAGCAGG